>NC_056737.1:431042553-431227553 GCF_019279795.1 Protopterus annectens
AGGGCTCTCAGGACTAATTCTGCGGGTCGGGCCGGGGACTGAAGAAGTGCTATTACATGGAGTGACAAGGTGCTTATCCTGTCCGTTGTCAGAAAGGCCCTGGACTGGAGCGTGTTTATCCTGGCCCCTATGAAATCTAGAACTTGAACAGGTTGAAGAGAAGATTTCCTGAAATTTATGGTAATGGCAAGGTGATTGGGTCAAGAGTAAAGCATAATCCCTGGCGGAAGAGAGTAGATGCCTGGTGGGGGCGGTGAGGAGCCAGTCGTCTAGGTACAGAAAGACCTGAATTCCCTGAAGTCTCAGGTGGGCTGCTACAACTGCCATGACGCTGGTGAACACCCTGGGGGCTGTGGTGAGGCCGAACGGAAGAACCCTGAACTGGTCATGACTGGCCCCCAGCCGAAAGCGGAGACACCTCCTGGATCGTCTGTTCATGAGAATGTGGTAGTACGCATCCTTGAGGTCTATGGAGCACATCCAATCGTTCTCCTGCAGAAGGGGGAGAACAGACTGTAGAGTGACCATCCGGAATTTTTCTTTGGCAATGAACAGGTTCAAGGTTGACAGGTCGAGAACTGGCCTTAAGTCCCCCATCTTTTTTGGCACTAAAAAGAACCTGAAGTAATTGCCTAACCAGGATTGCTCTGGGGGGACGTGTTGGATGGCCCTTTTTTCTAGTAATTTCTTTATTTCTGAGGCTGCAGCCTCCCTCTGAATGGGTGGGACATCGGGGAAGTGCCTCACTAACGGGGGAAGATTCAGGAAGGGGATAGAGTAACCTCTGGATATTATTCGGAGCACCCAGCGATCTGTAGTAATGGACTCCCAACTTGCTAGATGCTCCGAAAAACGCCCCCCCCGACTGCCTCCGGAGAGGGACAGTCGGGAAATCCTTCAAGGCTGCTGCGTGGGTCAGTCGGAGAAGGGTTCTCTCAACCCATTCTTCGGCCCCCCTCTGCCTCTGGGCCGGAGTCCACCTGGTCCACCCCTGCCTCTGAAGGACGAAGGGTCAGGAGCGGGATGGGACTGCTGAGATTTCCGGAACCACATCTTCTTTTGCCCTCTCTGGTTCCTTGAAAAGGACCTCTGAGGAGGAGAGAAGTGGATTCCGATGGCAGACAGTGTCTTCCCGTCTTTCCCGCTCTGGAGTAGCATGTCGCGGATGATTTTGCCAAAAAGCATAAAACCATCAAAGGGAGTGTTAGCGAAGGACGCCTTGAAGGGTTCCGCAAAGATGGAGCCAGGCGTGGCGCCGCAGGGCGACCCCTGCTCTGCTGGCTCTAGCCGCCCCCTCCATGGCATGGGAGAGAAGCCGCATAGAAGTGTGAGATATTGACTTTAGAGTGGTGATGCGAACAGAGAAGGTTAGTTTGTCCTCGGTCAACATGGACTCTGGGGGAGACCCAGCGTACTCTTTTATCAGATCCCACTGGCGCCTAATGACATGTGCCAGATAATTCAGCGCCCTTATTGAAAAGGTGGCTGAAGCGAACATCCGCTTTCCAATGCAGTCCATCGTCCGAGACTCCTTATCAGGAGGATGGACCAAGGAACTTTCTTGTGCCAGTTCCTTCTTGGTGGCATCTACCGGGGAACCTTTATTCCACGCGGGCTGGTCAGAAGGGGGACTAAGGATTTTGTCCTGTCTCTTGGGGATTGGCTCCACAGTGTCTGGCTCCTTCCAAGCCCTGGTAGTAATCAAGTCTACCAAGGGTTCGGCCGGGGGGGGGGGGACACCCAGGAGGTAGACGGGCCTGCGTCAAACGCCTCCAGAAACACAGACTCATCCGAGGAAGGCTTCTGGGCTGACCACCCCCCTCTTATGCGCAGCATCTCCATAATGTCTCCAAAGGAGACGTCCTCCGGGGGTGACCTGGGGGAACCTTCCCCTTCCTCTAAGTCCGTGTCCTCTGTGAGGGACTCAGGGGAGTCCAAGTGCCTCCTCTTGCACTTTCGTTTGTGATGGACCTCCTCGGCAGGACTGTCCGAGGAGGGCTCACCAACGGGGTCCTGTTCCTCTACAGGAACTAACTGGGGCGCAGACGCAGGCTGTCCCTGGGGCCGGATGATGGAAGACAGGCCCATATGCGAGGGAGTGAAGGGTGGATCCGTAGCACGGACCAGGGACTTCGAACTCCTCGACAGCACCCTCTCCACCACATCGAACGCCGAAGGTGAACCACTCTCCCCTGGCTCCGAGAGTAGACCCCACGGCTCCGATGTGAGGACCGGTGTCGGAGCTGACGTTATCTTACCCAATAGGGAAGTGCGCTCCGACAACGGAGCCAAAGACACACTCACCCCTGCGGATCCGAAGCTCTGCTCTTGGCCCCAAGAGCTCGGATCCGAAAAATGACCAGATAAACTTGAGGGTAAACCCGGAGAAGTAACAACTACTATTTAAGACGACTCCCCAAGAGCTCGGATCCGAAAAATGACCCGATAAACTTGAGGGTAAAGCCGGAGAAGTAACAACTACTATTGGAGACGACTCCCTGGCTCCGAGACGACTCGGATCCGACGGCTCCGAAACCCGATAGTGGATTGGAGAAGGAGCAATTGGTGCAAAGAAAGGGGCCGAGGGGGGGGAGGCAGGAGCACTTCCATCTGAATCTGGGCCTGCAATAATCGACGCATCATCCGGTCCATATCTGCGTCAGACAAACTCCTGGTAGACCTCGAAGAAGTCGTCGAGGCAGGCCTGGAGGGCCGCCTAGACGACCACGAGGGTGACCGGGACTCCTCCTCCAGCTCCGGAGAGAAGCGTGGAGAGCAGAGCCTAGAGGGAGAAGACCTGGAAACCCTTGCAGGGGAACCAAACACTTTAGCCGGCGGAGCTGATTCGGCCCGTCACTTATGGCTCTTATGCCCATCTCTTTCCTTTTCTTTCTCTCTGTGCCCCCTGTCTTTCTTAGAAGAGCCCCCCTCTCCCTGGGACACAGTGGGAGGCTGAGTCCCAGCCAGGGGAGGGGAAGCTGAAGGCTGGACAGTCGCAGCCACGACTGGTGCCACTGAGGGAGAGGAGGAAGAAGACTCCAGGGGTAACAGTCCCGCCAAGATTAACTTGTTCCTCCTGTCCCTCACAGCCCGGGGGTTGAAGGCTGCACAAATCTGGCAGCCCGATGTTAAGTGGGCTACCCCCAGGCAGAGAACGCACTGAGTGTGGCCATCCGCTGGGGACAGCTTATGACCACACTCAGCACATTTCAAAAAAATGGCCTTGGGGCCCTCGGCCATCACGCTCAAGCACACACCCTAACACACACAGTAAGGGGAAGGGAAAAACACTAATTTTACCACTAAAAGTAAATAAAAAAACGGTTTAACTAAACTATGGGTCTATAACACACTCTCACACACTCAAATCGCTAGAATTTGAACAAGAAAACTCCTAAAATCCTCTCACCTAAAACGCCAAGAGCTCGTCTCTTATGCTTTAGAAGCCGTGGCAAACGAGATCTGAGGACTGGAGGGAGGTATCAGGGTATTATGGGTAAGGTGGAGGAGCTGAGAGCTTGGATCTTTAGCTTGGAAAGCTGCCGGCTCGGATCCAGGTCGGATCCGATACCCACAGGTTGCTGATCAAATGAAGTTTAACTACTTCAGATACAATTATTAACTTTTTCTGACATCGATCTGGAGCAAGAAAAAAGTTTTCCCCAATGGGGTACTTAGCTTTAAATGAAGACTTCAGATCTGAAATTCGAACACGAAAATCTCAGGAGTTGTCCGACCGGCACTTGCGAACTGCTTCTGCTTCAGGCACCGCGCGGCAAGAAAGACTGAAGAAAATGGCATCGGCTGCATCTTTTATACCCCTGGCGCACTGACGTCAGGAAAGAGGCGACAACAACCAACGCCGGACCAAGACTTTGGAATTCAGGCCGGCTAAGGGTAGCCTGCCAGCAGGATAACCCAAGTGTAATGACTGCAACAGTGAAACACAAAGAACATCCTAAATTTCAGAAACTCACTTATCTGAAGTGAAAGCCAAAAGAACAGTCTTCCAACTTCAGTGTTGTAAGGACACAGACTCAAAGGGAGTCTGAGACAATTTTTCAAGTACAAAACTGGTCCCAGGAAGGTGGAATTGGCTTTTTGAGAGGCCCAATATAAAGGATGCCTTCAAGAAACTGCTTGACCTCAAATCTACAGGCCAGATGAGGGGTCAAGGACAGGACAAGCAGAAATTGCTGATAAGTGAACTTGAATTGAAGAATATGCTAACCCAGCATAGAGCAGATCACACAAATAAGAGAGAGCGAGAGGAACCTAAACAGATAGAGAATGTTGATGGTAAGAAGGCCACCAGACAGAAAATCTTTTCCATTTGGACATATAGGAGTTCCTGGTAGTGGGTTTCTCGGCCTCCTGCAGGAACGGAAGCATATCCTCAGAAAAGAGATGCCTAAAAGGCATCAAAAACCCTAACACCCACAGCGTCATTTGAAGCAGGGACAAGTAAGGCTGGATAAGAGATCCCTTGTTTTGTGTGAGAAAATTCATCTGGTGATTTAACTTGTGGGGAATGCCCTGCCCAAGTGAGAAAGAAGGGGGAAACCAATGTTGCCTGGACCAAAAGACAGAAACTAGCAAGATGTTGGGAGTTTCCGGCCAGATCTTATACAAGACTTGTGGTAAAAGGGAAAGAGGAAGGAAGATGTACAGAAACATCCCTTTCCAAAAAAAAGTTAAGGTATCCACTTTCCTAGCCACAGGACTTGGGACTTTGGAACAGAATAGTAGAAATTTTCTATTCAGAGGGGAGGCAAAAAGATCTACTTCAAGAATACCCCACTGATGGACAATGTCCAGAACACATCTCTGTGAAGCACCCATTTGTAAGCTTGTGTGCTGGACCTGCTCAAAATCTCCCACTAGACTGTGCTTTAAGTGAATGTAAACTGCCTGAAGAGTCACTTGATGCTGGATAGCTAGATTCCAGACCTGAAGAGTTAGTCTGCAAAGATGCTAGGATCTTGTATCCCCTTGCTTTTTGACATACCACATCACTGTGGTATTGCCTTTGAAATTTTTAAGGGGCTTGAGATGAAACAGGGAATTAAAAGCTTTTAGGAGTTAGAAGCACAGTCCTCATCTCATTTACAATCATATGGTCTGACCTCTAATGCAGAGGCCAGAGACACTGAACCTTGAGGCAACCAAAGGAGGCCCACCACAATCCCCTGTCTGAGATATCTGTATAGAGCACCTGAGTCAGGGCTGGAGCTTAGAAAGGAAGCCTAGGTTGGCAGACAGTTGATGAATCCACCACTGAATCTTGAGCTTGAGAGAGGGAAGGAAGGATATCAGGAAGCCCAGAGGATGGCAATGTTGGAGCCACGCTAACTTGAGGTACCACTGAAGCTTTTTCATGTGCAGCCTGACCAGAGGGAGCGTGGGAATGGTGAAAGTCATGATCTCAAGGACCCCATGAAATTCCCTGGCTATGACTGATGCCAGAGGAAGAGGAGACTGGAAAAAGACAGTGAGAGAGACAGCCTTGGGGAGCGGGTAGAAGTGCCACCATGGGGGATGATCTGAAGCCTGCAAGCAAAGAAAATATGATCCTGAGAAGGTATCAGAGCTGATTTCTGGAAGTTTATGGTGAACCCCAGGCTCTGTAACATGGAAATAGTATATGCCAGATCCTGAAGCAGACTGTCAGGAGAAAAAGCTTGAATGGGCATATCATCTAGACAGGGAAAGATCTGAACTCCTCTCATCATGCAAAAGGTAATAATAGGAGCAAGGCATTTGAATACCCTTGGGGAAGTAGAGAGACCAAAGGGCAAAGCACAGAACTGAAAATGCAAGGAAGAAACAGAGAAATGTAAACATTCATTGAAAAGATGATGGATGGGAATATAAAGGTAGGCATCTTTGAGGTCCAGAGAGACCAAAAAGGCCTGGGGAAGAAGGGGGAAAACAGTCTGAAGAGACAACATTCAAAAGAAAGGAATCTTGAGAAAGGTGCTGAGCTGAGAAAGATAGAGGACTGGTTTCCAAGTGCCTTCCTTTCTGGGAACCATAACCATTCTGGAGTAAACACTCTCCCTACCTGGACAGGAGGCACAACTTGAATGGTGCCTTGGACCCAAAGAGAATGGAACACCTCTGTGAAAAGAGGAAGTTGTTTCGAAGGAGGTTGAGGGATGCCCAGAAGGGGAGGAAGGAATTTTCAAACCATGAAATATCCCTGACGGATAATGGACAGACCTCAAAGGTCTGTTGTGATCTTTAATCAATTTGGAAGCATCAGAAAAATATGGAAGGATAAAGACACTCTGCCAATGGAAAGGGAAAACAAACTGTCAAATGGAACCCAGCTTATCCTTAAAAGCAGGTTTCTAGGAGGTATGGGTTTGAGTAGACTTAACAGGAGGCTAACGTCTAGAACCTCCCTCACCTTAGGTGGAGGGCAAGATTGTGTACACAAAAGAGCAGAATTAGAGGGATAATTCCTCTGAAACGTAGGAATAGGAGAAACAAAATATGTTTTAACTCCTGAAAGGTTTTATCCTTATCCTGGAAAGACTTGAAAATTTCAACAGCAGCAACATCAAAAGGATTTTTATTACCGAGAGGAATTCAAAACTTTGGACTCAATGTCACCTGGCACACTCTGAAGCTGAAGCCAAAGCCAAGGGTAATGCCTCATAACAGAACCAAAGGCAGCAGCCCTGGAGGAGGCATCAGCTGCATTTAACAGAGTGGCAAACAACTTGACAGGTATAATCCAACAAGGAAAGAGCAGAAGCATTCCCTTCAGTATCTGGAAGGTCAGAAACCACTTTGGAAACCTGAGAAAGGAGGGCCAAAACATAAATGGTCATACAAGTCTGGTAGTTGATGGCCTGAAAGGATAAATCAGCAGCAGTGTAAACTTTTTTGCCCAGTCTCTCCACAGTCCTACTATCCTTTATTTTTATTTATTTATTTATTCATTCATTTATTTTAATATTTGTTAACCGTGAAAGTCCAACTTGGAACAAGCCAATTTGCAGCACAGGCCTGAGGAGAAACACTCCAGACGCATGTCTTTGTATCCTTATCTGAAGGGAGCAACTTAGTAGAGGGCAAGAACTTGTAGGGCTTATCAGAAGAGACAGACACTACAGAAGAATCAGCAGATGGTCATTAATGAAGGAATAAGAAGTTATGTACCTACCATAACGTTCCATGTTAGTTGTCTTCTCTCGCCTTCTTTCTTGCTTGATGGGTTCGGAGCCGATCCCTCGGCTCCGACTCGGCACTTGCTAAGCTCGAGAGTCACTTTTACCAGCTCGAGGCAGCCCTATATCCCATGATGCAAGGCGGTAAGTACCCAGATCTCGTTTGATGACAAAGGGCAATAGCACCAAGCATAAAATACTTCCCAAAGGAAGAAAGAAAACTTACAGATGGAAGCAGGACCAGGTTTGAATGGTCTTCAGCATAACAGTTTCTTATAACAAGGTCTGTCCAGGCCAGGGGGAAGGAGGGAGGGTCGCAAGAAAGAAGGCGAGAGAAGACAACTAACATGGAACGTTATGGTAGGTACATAACTTCTTAATGTTAAGTTGTCAATCTCGCCTTCATTCTTGTTTGATGGGACCGTCCTAGCACCTCTATCCTGGGTGGCTCAATGGAACAAACTCTTGAGGACTGTAGAGCCAAAACTGGCTCTGTCCCTGGAGGCCAAGTCCAATTTGTAATGGGAAACAAAAGTGTGAGGAGTGGCCCAAGTGGCGCTGCACAAATAGTGTCTAAAGGAAGTCTAGCTTGAAAGGCTGTAGAAGTAGCTAAGCTCCTAGTTGAATGTGCTTTAGGTTTTGAGCACAGCTGTTTTCCCCTGAGCAGATAAATTTCAGAGATGACTGAAGAAAGCCATCTAGACAAAGTCACTTTAGAAACAGGAAGGCCTTTTTTATTATCCGCATAGGAAACAAAAAGTTGATCAGATTTTCTAAATTTTTGTTCTGTCCAAATAATATCTAAGTTGACGGTGGACATCAAGATAATGTAGCTTTTGTTCAGCTCTATCTGAATAGTTGGGGAAAAATACAGGGAGATCAATGGATTGATTCAAATTGTTCTTTGAAGCGACCTTAGGCAAAAAGGTTGGGTTAGTTCTCAAAGATACTCTGTCTTTGTGAAAAACCAAATAGGGGGTCGAACCGAAAGAGCATGAAGTTCAGACACCCTCCTGGCCGATGTAATAGCCACTAGGAATAAAGTTTTCCAAGAAAGATATTTCAGGGAACAAGAAACAGCTGGCTCGAAAGGGGCAAGAATTAAGGATGTCAGCACTAAATTTAGATCCCACTGAGGAGGAGGATTCCTGATTGGAGGCTTTAGTAGGAAAATTCCTTTCAAGAAGGCCCTGCAGAGCCTATGGGACATAATATTATGATCTGCTATCCCGACATGAAAATTGGAAATAGCAGCCAATTGAACTCTGACTGTGGAAGAAGAGGAGCCTGCATGAAAAATCTCTGCTAAGAAGTCCAAGACTGCCTGAACAGGGGCAGTAAAAGGATCAATATTCTTGGCCTTAGCCCAATAAGAGAAACGTTTCCATTTGCTTGTATAAATCCTCCTGGTAGAGGATTTTAGCGAAGTTACTATGATGTCTCTAACTGGGTTAGAGATCAAAGGAAGCCTGGCTAAGGAAGGAAGTGGAGCAACCATGCTGTGAGGTTGAGAGAAGGGATTGACCGGTGCAGCTGACCCGATTGGTGAATCAGAAGATCTGGCACTGGGTCCAGATGCCACGGCTGCACCAAAAGGTGATGATGGAGGAACGGAAACCAAACTTGTCGTGGCCAGTAAGGGGCAATGAGAATCAATTTGGCTCTCAAAACGGTAGCTTTCTGGATAACCTGAGGGATCACAGGAAATGGAGGAAGGCATAAAGAAGTCCCTGGGGCCAATCCTGGGTCAGAGCGTCTCTGGGGGGATGGCCTGATGGAGGGAAGAGGCAGAAGAAGTCTGGACATTTGCTGTTTTGGGGAGTAGCAAAAAGATCGCAGCATGGACGACCCCATTCCAGAAAAATTTCTTCCGCTATAGATTGCTTGAGAGACCACTCGTGAGGCATGAGAATAGCTCTGCTCAATCTGTCCGCTACAATGTTGGTTTTCCCAGGGATATGCGTTGCTACCAGAAACCGATGAGAGGAGATCGCCCATTGCCATAGTCTGAGCGCTTCTCGACACAAGGGTAAGACTTGGTTCCGCCCTGTTTGTTGATATACCAAACTACAGACATGTTGTCTGTGTGGACTGCAATTGTCCCTACGGGAAGAAAGTCGTTGAGGGCTTGCAAGCGTTAAAAGCACTGCTCTCATCTCCAGGACATTTATGTGCAGATGGTACTTGATCGGCTGCCACGTCCCATGAACCATCCTGCCCTGATAATGAACCCCCACCCGATCAGGGAGGCATCCGTGGTGACAGTGGCTATCGGGGATGGGGGTACAAAGTACCTGCCTTGGTGAACCTGAGGAGATGTGATCCACCAAGCAAGATGCTCTTTGCATGTCTGTGTCACCAGAATCTGGTGACGCATTGGAAGTTGTTGGTATGACCATTGTGTGAACAGCATCCACTGAAGAAGGCGCATGTAGAATCGAGCCAGGGGAAGAAGAGTAATGGCCGCAGCCATGAGACCTAATACCTTTAGAACCATTCTGGCCTGTACTTTCTTGTTGGCCAGAATGATTCTGACATGACTCTGAATGTCTGAAACTCTTTGATCTGTAAGGGTAGCTGACATCCGAACAGTGTTCTGAGGGAATGCCAGGCTTCTGGGTACAGTGATAATCTTCCCCCGACTGCCTCCAAGGAGGGACAGCCGGGCAACATCTCAGGGATGCTGAAAGGGCTTGTCAGAGAGAGGCTCTGTTTCCCTGGTTTTGGACCCCTCTGCCTCTAGAGCGGCGTCTGTTGTTGTTACCCCCTCTGCCTCTAGGGGTAAACTGACCACGTGAATCCGGCGTGACTCCTTGGGATTTACGGAACCACATTTTCCCACCTTTCTGTCCTTTGGGATAAGGTCTAGAAGGGTGGAAAACGGACTCCTACAGCAGAAAGAGTCTTGCCGTCCTGTTCGCACCTGGTCAAAGTTTCCTTCACCTGAGGGCCAAACAAAGCTGACCCATCAAAGGGAGAATTTGTGAAGGACGCCTTAAAGGGATCCAAAATCACATAGCTGCATCCAGGCTTGGCGTCTAAGAGCCACACCTGTACCTGCGGCTCTACTCGCTCCATCAGCAGCATAAGATATTAGCCGCATGGAGGAGTTTGCAATGGAATTAAGGGTTCCTAGCTGCGGCAATTTTTCTTGAGCCCCTGCAGCTGTAGGATCCTGTACTACTTCACCCAGCTCCTTAAGGATATCCCTCTGGAGTCTGGTGAAGTGACATAGGTAATTCAGCGACGCATAGCAAAGGTCGCTGAGGAAAACATCCGCTTACCGTACCTATCCATGGTCCTAGAGTCCTTATTAGGAGGATGGACGGCACGGAAGGATCTGCAAGTTCCTTCTTGGTGGCCGCAGCCACCACCATGGCATCAGCGGGGACACCCTTAGTGAGGAATTGCTTGTCACACGGGCAGTGATAAATTTTGAAGGCCTCCTAGGGACTGGCTCTACAGAGTCAGGAGCTGCCCACGCCTTCGTGCAATAACCTGCATAAGGGGTCGAAGGCGGAGACACCCAGGAGGTGGAGGGCCGAGATCCAAACGCCTCTAGGTATACTGACTCATCCTCAGAGGGATTGTTGGTGGGCCAGTTTCCCTCTGTTTAAGGAGTTCTAGGATGTCTGAGAAGGAGACATCCTCAGAGGGGATCTAGGGGATCCCTCTGACTCATCAAAGTCAGTATCCAAGTGACAGACTCGGGGAGTCTACATGTTTCCTCTTACAAGTCCTCTTCCTAGGAGGATCTCCCGAAACATCAGGAGAATCCTCGGAAGAGGGGAAATTCCCAATGGGGAAACCTGAGGCGGAGGATCTCTGGGTCCTGTAGCAAGAGAAGTGGCAGAGATGTCAACAGGTACTATAGAGGGAGGAGCTACGGAACAGACTGCTGACTGATACCAGTGGCCAGCACACTCTTCATCACCTCGAATGCTCCCCTCCCAGGCAGGTCCGAGAGAACCCGTTCAAGAACTAGGAACTCCAGGGACCACCGAAGGAAGTCTCCGAGGCAGATGTCGGAGCCGAGCTCACCAAGGCCGAGGCTCCAAGGGAAGAGCGGGTTCGGACAAGGGTCCGATGCCACTCACCCCTCGGAGGAGACCATGGAAGCCCGACCACCGAATCCCTCTAAGGAAGGTCTCAAGAGGAGATAAGAGTAGAGGCTGAAGGAACAGAAGGGGTATCCGTCCTCCAGCCGTAGCAGTAACCATTCCCGAAGACTCCAACTCCAAGCTCTGGGGTAGAGTTGAAGGAGGAACTGTAACGGGTGTGGACCAACAGTCGCCTGTTGAGACGGACTATGTAACATTTGGGCCAGTACCTGTGACTTAAGTAATCTGCTGACCACTCTCTCTAGGTCATGGTCTGAAAGTCTGGATGACCTTGAAGATCGGCTCCGATGGCTCCGTTCGAAAGGAGGTGAAGCCGGGCCGAAAGTATCGGCTCCAAGGAAGGAGACCTCGACCTCTTCCTGGAATGAGCCATCGGAACCGATACTCTAGATCCTGTCGGAGCCGAAGACTTATCGGAGCCGACAGGAAGCTCGATGCATCGGCTCCAGCCGGAGCCGATACAGCCACAAAGTAACGGTGTCGGAGCCGATCGGAGCCAACACCGATGCCTGTGCCACATGGTGGTCGGAACCGATCGGAGCCGACACGAGTGGTCGATGCAGAATCGGCACCGATAGCCATCGGTGCCGAAGGCTGTTAAGCCAGAATCGGCTCCAGCCGGAGCCGATCTCGACTGAACGAAGTCGGAGCCGAGGCCGCAGGCTTAGACACAGAAGCCTGGGCCTTGGAAGATTTTGCTGATTTTGATGGAGCCGACTTAGCCGGAGAGCCCTCCGGCAAGAAGGCCCCTAAGTATCAACTTTCGTCTTTCCTGCAGGACTCTCTGGCTGAAGGAATGACAAATAGCACAGGAGTCCTGCAGGTGAAGAGGGCCCAGGCAATACAGGCAAGAAGTGTGACCGTCTGTCAGAGACATCTTCTGACAGCACGAGTCACACTTCTTAAAACCTGAGACCCTCTCCTTTGACATGGTGCTTCACAACACACACACACACACACCAGTCAAGAATTAAATTAAATAAAATACCAAAAAGGTATTACTATAAAAACAAACACACACACCCTAACAGGGAGGGGATGGGATGGGTAAAGTTTGACTAAAAAAAATTAGAAGAGACAGGGATTTTCTGTCAGAAAATCTATATAATTAACTTAAAACTAAAAATTAAAGTTTTTTTAGCAAAAAGGGGCTTAAATATCAAAAAAGTGAATCACTTACCAGGAGCTGGTAAAAGGAGGACCTCATAAGCGAAGCGGCAAACGAGATCTGGGTACTTACCGCCTTGCATCATGGGATATGGGGCTGCCTCGAGCTGGTAAAAGTGACTCTCGAGCTTAGCAAGTGCCGAGTCGGAGCCGAGGGATCGGCTCCGAACCCATCAAGCAAGAATGAAGGCGAGATTGACAACTTAACATCTTACATTTGTCAAACACCTTGTAAATTCTATCAGGTTTCTTGAGCACAAGGGGTTGAGAAACAGGGGCTACAGAAGCTGCTGAAAAGGTATAGGGCAGACAGAACAGGAATAGCTGATGTCTTAGAAGACTCCATCTAGAGGAGCTTGTAATAACTTTTCTGAATGTCACAGACTTAAGAACAATCTCACTTAAAAGCACTCAATCATGCAGGTAGCAGTATCACCAAAAGACAGCATTCCTCCTAAGGGAAATCTGGACTAATAGAATACGCTTTCTCTGAACCACAGTCCAAGGAGGAAAGACTAGGAGAAGAGTAAGAATGGGACTCTTCACCAGAATCCAGATCTTCATCTGCAGAATCTAGTTCCCAAAGCTTTGTAAGAGGAGTGGAAGACCAGGGAGGGGCAGACACAGACACCCACAAAGAGGCTTTAAAGCCATTAAAGCATTAAATAACCACTTGAGTAAAATCCTGTCATTTGTGTTGGGATCCTTAACTACAGGGGTAATATGCTTATTTTTCTATTTCGTCTTCTGCAGGATGTCCGCACGAAACACACTCGGAGGGTTAGACCCCTGGCGACATTCAATAAGCATAGTAGGGATCTCCTCCCCAACTAAGAGATGTGGAATTCCCCATGGTCTCTCAGATAAAAATCGGGCGATGTTCCCCTCAACATCAGGAGCAGACATTTGTAAAGCCTCCAAACATGTGCAAGAAGTCAGACTCATACTGGCCTCTGATGAGGTTGCGGCAGAGGAGTCAAAGGCAACCTTCGGACGATCCTCTGGGTTTTCATTAGCCTCAAGAGAGACATCCAGGGGAGTACGGACAGCAGCCATATCAAACCTATGATTTTTAGCCTTTTTCTTTTCAGACGGTTGACCCTCAGAATGGGAAGATTCCCCCATAGTACACTTCTAGAAGATACATAGATGATGTGTTTTTTGTTTGGTAAGGTGGTGAATCTGACTTGTATAACTTACTTAACTCTATTGCCGACTCTAGCCCTTTCCTTAAATTCAAACTTGCTTCCTGTGGAAAACAAGCTGATTTTCTGGATACTTGCATTTCTTTAGATTCCTCCAATTTGTTATGGAAGTCCACTATTCATAGAAAAAAGACTTTTAGAAACAACTACTTAGATTTCACTAGTATGCATTCTCGGTTCATGAAAGTCAATATGGCAAGAGGTCAGTTTATTCGTATTTCCCGTCTTGTTAGTGATGATGTTAACTTTGTTACTGAATGCAATATCCTAAAATTGTTGCTGGTGGAAAGAAATTACCCTCCACTTCTACTAGATAGGATCATTACTGAAGTTTCTGAGGCCACGGCATCTAAATTCCCCCCCATTATTTCTAAGGGCTTTACACTTAGAAGACACACAGAATTTGTAGCTCCTTCCCCGTCCATTACAAATTCCTTGCTTGGTACTGTTCCTTCAGATTCACACAAGGAATGCTGAGAACAAATCACTTTATGACGCAAAGCTTTCGGGTATGAACCCTTTCTCAATACTAAATACATACATATACACAAAGCAACTGCTTTTATACAGGCCTGGTAGTCATGTGACTGCAGCCAAAGTCACATGACCTATTTAAATGTGCAGTTTAAAAAATTATTTAAAGAAACATACTGCAAGAAAACATTTGTTAAAAAAGAAGCTACACATATGCATATATATGATCAAATTTCAAAGCAATATGAATCTAAATCTAGCACATATATATGCTTAATTATAAAAATATAAAATATACATATATACCTATATGTTTAATACAAACTCTAAAAACATTAAAACATAAGTGTACACATACATGTACACAACAGATGCACTTATTAACATCAATGTATAAACATGCTCATGTGCACAGGTTGATAAAATATCATTTCAACCTACGTTGTAATCCAACAAGAATAGGTTTAATGCTTACTGTACTGTTAAGGCCAGGAGGACTATCAGCTCCCAAAGCGTACTATCCATTGATATTCTTTAGTTTCAAGAAAATTATTAATATCACCACATCTGAGTGAGGGAATCACCAAATCAATAACTCTAAATCTAAATGTATGCCTGTCCCCACACGTCTCAATATGCTTATACAAGGCATTCTGAATATACTGCCTCCTGATTTCTGACTTGTGTTCAATAATCCTGTCCTTAAGTCTACGCGTAGTCTTACCAATGTAGTATGCAGGACATACAGAACATGATGCCATGTACACCACATTGGTAGTGGTACAAGTAGCTCTTACAGAAAATGTATATGTATGGTGTGTGATCGTATGCACATAACTATTAGATTCCACATATCTGATCAAGTCCGAACAACAGGAGCAGTTTAGACATGCATATGTACCAAAATTAGATGTAGAGTAGATGGGTCTATCAAAGCATAGATTCAAGGGAGGCGAAAATCTTTATAGCATAGCATACTTTTGAGGGTTTTCATATTCCTAAAGCTAAAGAATGGCTTATCACCTAACAACTTTGTAAGTTCAGGGATGCCATTAAAATAGGCCAATACTTATAGATAGTGCGCAACAAGGGAGACCCTACTTGCAAAACCAGTCACATATCTAAATCTTTGCACAGTAGGGTTTACAACTTGATTTATCACCACATCAGGGTTCGTAGATTATAATTCCTGAAATATGGGGCATATAATGAATGCCTGTTGTTAGATACCTGATTCTTCATCTCATTTAAAATAGACAATGCATAGCCACAATCAACAAAATCCTTAAATGTATCATTTAACTGTTCATTAAAGACAATATCGTCTGTGTTGAGCCTACTCACTCGAATAAATTGAGACTTAATCACACCTCGAAAAACATGCGGGGCATGCATGCTGTCCGCATGCACATATCTACCCACATATGTCTCCTTCTTAAAAACAGAAGTGCCCAATAATCCATCCTTGTAAATAATGTTAACATCAAGGAAGGAAGCCTCTTTACTAGTAATGGTCGACTTAAACTTCAAAAATGATGTCGTGTTGTTCAAGTGTACAAGATATTCTTCTAAGCTGTCCCTAGATCCACTCCAAATTAAAAAACAATCATCAACAAACCGTTGATAGAACACAACACGTGTGTCAAAAAATTTTTTTCCATCATGCAAATTGTCTAATTCCCACTGATGCAGTACAAGGTTTGCATATGAATTGGCCACGGGAGTGCCCATGGCGACCCCGTTGACCTGCAGATATGGTTGTTGATTGAAAATGAAAACATTATGGCTAAGTACTAGGTCCAACAATTGACATATATTTTGAATAGATTCACTAACTAAGGATTTTTCAGTAGTCAAAACTTCCTGATGGACTCTATGCCATATGAATTAGGGATAACAGTGAACAACGACACAATGTCTAAGGTGACAAATAGAAAATCATTCAGATTACATGGTTCACTGTAATACCACTTTGAAAGTTTGAAGAGAAAATCACCAGTATCTTTCAAAACATAATTACATTTATCTAAAAAAGGAAACAATTGTTTCTGAAGGTAAACCGAAACAGGTTCGGTTACCCACCCATTGCCAGAAACAATGGGTCTCATGGGAGGGTCTAACAAACACTTATGTATTTTCGGAAGTCCGTATAACTGAGGTATAGATGGACAGGGTACAGGGTTGATTGTTGGCGCCAATTCTATACAAACAGACACTGTCACTTCAACTCCTTCTGAGTCTGTAACCATTGCCTCTTCTAGTAGCGTTAACACTGACGCTGTAATGACGTCCGCTATGGACACCTCATCAACTGCTGCCTTGAACCTGGTATCGGATGTGCAGCATGCTAGTAAAAAAACGCATCAGTCGACTTTAAACTTCACAGAGAAGCGGTTTCAGTTAGAGAAACCGGAACGTGTGCAGGACTCTTTAAACAAGAGGGAACCATTATCGATGAAGCAAGAGACTTCCTCAATGAAACGCAAGTACGACAGTCCGTTGAGACAGGGCAAGAATGCCCGCAAGTAGTGAGAGGTATTCTAAACCTCTCATCCTTTGTTTTGAGTGATTCTCATGTGTCCCTTCTTTCAAAAGGACTGAGTTTCATACCTATGACTAATTTAGATTTAGTTGATATTATTACCGACTTGAAAATGTTTGTGAGAAATTTAAATTTAAAAATTTTGTTTAATGTTAGTACTGCTCCTAATAACATTCCTAGAAAACGTAGTGTTTTTATACCTGTGAATACACCTATTACTACTGCCTTTTGCAATGAAGCTGATTTTAGGCAACAGTTTAATGTCTGTGATAGAAAATTTACTTATAATTTAACCTATGAGCAACATCTTGCCTTGCAGAATCTCAAAAGGAATAGTGAAATCATCATTAAGCAGGCAGATAAGGGTGGAAGTATTGTGATTATGGATAGAGCTTGCTACAATTCATCAATGGATAAGCTAGTAATGGATACTTTGTCCTTTAAAAAAATTAGTTTTCTGGATGTAAAGAAACATATTACTGACGTTAATTTACATGTTTATGACATGCAATTTAATAATAATATTAGTTTGGAATTATTTAACTTTTTTTCTGTACCCTGTCCATCTATACCTCAGTTATACGGACTTCCGAAAATACATAAGTGTTTGTTAGACCCTCCCATGAGACCCATTGTTTCTGGCAATGGGTGGGTAACCGAACCTGTTTCGGTTTACCTTCAGAAACAACTGTTTCCTTTTTTAGATAAATGTAATTATGTTTTGAAAGATACTGGTGATTTTCTCTTCAAACTTTCAAAGTGGTATTACAGTGAACCATGTAATCTGAATGATTTTCTATTTGTCACCTTAGACATTGTGTCGTTGTTCACTGTTATCCCTAATTCGTATGGCATAGAGTCCATCAGGAAGTTTTTGACTACTGAAAAATCCTTAGTTAGTGAATCTATTCAAAATATATGTCAAATGTTGGACCTAGTACTTAGCCATAATGTTTTCATTTTCAATCAACAACCATATCTGCAGGTCAACGGGGTCGCCATGGCACCCTTGCATACATATGCAAACCTTGTACTGCATCAGTGGGAATTAGACAATTTGCATGATGGAAAAAATTTTTGACACACGTGTTGTGTTCTATCAACGGTTTGTTGATGATTGTTTTTTAATTTGGAGTGGATCTAGGGACAGCTTAGAAGAATATCTTGTACACTTGAACAACACGACATCATTTTTGAAGTTTAAGCACCATTACTAGTAAAGAGGCTTCCTTCCTTGATGTTAACATCTTTACAAGGATGGATTATTGGGCACTTCTGTTTTAAGAAGGAGACATATGTGGGTAGATATGTGCATGCGGACAGCATGCATGCCCCGCATGTCTTCGAGGTGTGATTAAGTCTCAATTTATTCGAGTGAGTAGGCTCAACACAGACGATATTGTCTTTAATGAACAGTTAAATGATACATTTAAGGATTTTGTTGATTGTGGCTATGCATTGTCTATTTTAAATGAGATGAAGAATCAGGTATCTAACAACAGGCATTCATTATATGCCCCATATTTCAGGAATTATAATCTTACGAACCCTGATGTTGTGATAAATCAAGTTGTAAACCCTACTGTGCAAAGATTTAGATATGTGACTGGTTTTGCAAGTAGGGTCTCCCTTGTTAAGCACTATCTATAAGTATTGACTATTTTAATGGCATCCCTGAACTTACAAAGTTGTTAGGTGATAAGCCATTCTTTAGCTTTAGGAATATGAAAACCCTCAAAAGTATGCTATGCTATAAAGATTTTCGCCCTCCCTTGAATCTATGCTTTGATAGACCCATCTACTCTACATCTAATTTTGGTACATATGCATGTCTAAACTGCTCCTGTTGTTCGGACTTGATCAGATATGTGGAATCTAATAGTTATGTGCATACGATCACACACCATACATATACATTTTCTGTAAGAGCTACTTGTACCACTACCAATGTGGTGTACATGGCATCATGTTCTGTATGTCCTGCATACTACATTGGTAAGACTACGCGTAGACTTAAGGACAGGATTATTGAACACAAGTCAGAAATCAGGAGGCAGTATACTCAGAATGCCTTGTATAAGCATACTGAGACGTGTGGGGACAGGCATACATTTGGATTTAGAGTTATTGATTTGGTGATTCCCTCACTCAGATGTGGTGATATTAATAATTTTCTTGAAACCAAGAATATCAATGGATAGTACGTTTGGGAGCTGATAGTCCTCCTGGCCTTAACAGTACAGTAAGCATTAAACCTATTCTTGTTGGATTACAACGTAGGTTGAAATGATATTTTTATCAACCTGTGCACATGAGCATGTTTATACATTGATGTTAATAAGTGCATCTGTTGTGTACATGTATGTGTACACTTATGTTTTAATGTTTTTAGAGTTTGTATTAAACATATAGGTATATATGTATATTTTTATATTTTTATAATTAAGCATATATATGTGCTAGATTTAGATTCATATTGCTTTGAAATTTGATCATATATATGCATATGTGTAGCTTCTTTTTTAACAAATGTTTTCTTGCAGTATGTTTCTTTAAATAATTTTTTAAACTGCACATTTAAATAGGTCATGTGACTTTGGCTGCAGTCACATGACTACTAGGCCTGTATAAAAGCAGTTGCTTTGTGTATATGTATGTATTTAGTATTGAGAAAGGGTTCATACCCGAAAGCTTTGCGTCATAAAGTGATTTGTTCTCAGCATTCCTTGTGTGATTTTGGATCTTTTTGCAGTTTGTTTTTCTACCACTGTTCCTTCAGATCCCAATAATATCCCCTCATCCAGTTTAGTATCCCCCTCTCCTGAGACCCATGTACGAGACTGGTCAGTTGCTTTTCCTATTCCTATTTGTAGGGATGCTGTTCCCATTAGGAATATTATTCTCAATAACTGGGATATTTTGACAAATAGTCAAGAGGTGTCTAATAAATTAGGAATGACTCCAGTTTTTTTACACAAGAGAACCAAGTCTCTTAGAACAGCTTTTGATAACAGAGATTCTCACTTTATTTTAGGTGCTTCCACTTCTTCAGACAATACAGTTGGTATGTTTCCTTGTGGCACTTGTGTCACTTGTCCATACATTTTCAAGGGCAGTGCTTATGTCTTTAAACACAATAATTTCAGAATCCAGTTTCATAGTCATTTAGATTGCAAATCTATGAATGTTATTTATGCAGCAGTGTGCAATTCTTGTCCTGCATTCTATATTGGCAAAACCTCTAGAATGTTTTCTGCTAGAATAAAAGAACATTTGGCAGCAATTAGAAGGCATGATTCCAAAAATGCCCTTGCTAAGCATAGTTTATTATGTGATAATTTTGCCAATTTCACTTTTCTTATATTACAGAAGATAGATTCCTTCTTTGGTGACATCAATACACTACTTGAAGTAAAAGAATTAAGTTGACAGCTTAGATTCAATTCAGATGCACCGCCTGGTTTGAATGAAAGCCTAAATATTAAATGTGTTCTCAGGTGGCAACGCTAAAATTTCCCTTCTTACCCAAACACTGTCTTATTATTGAGAGTCTGCCTTTTATAATGTTTTTCAAAAAAGGTCCTTCGAAATATGTTCTTAGATAATATATTTAATTTTTCTTAGTTATTTAACTTTGATGTTTAAGCATATATTAACATTTGTTTTTGCTTCACTAGTTGCACTGCTATAGCACTTATTTATGTAGACACTGCTCACCCTTGGAATTTAGTATACTTTCCAGTTTTTTATTGGCTCTGAGATTTACATTATTTATTTACTGTCCGGTTTCAGTAGTCTACTCTTTTCTGGTAATACCCACTAGGGTATATATACTGTGGTTTTCATCTTACTGTTGTTTGATAAAGTTCTTGATACTATTAAAAGGATGAAAGCTTAGCTACTGGCTCCTTCGTTGTTCTTTTATACTAAGAAGTGTTTTAGTAATATATACATATATACACACATACATATACATATATATATATATATATATATATATATATATATATATATATATATATACATACGAGTCAGTCCATGTAAGGCATGTTGTTTAGGTGTTGTATCCTTTTAATAAGGTATCTCTGTGGCATTCCAGTTGCTGCATGTGTCTGGACAAACATATGCCAAAGAAGGCATTATAGTCAATGATTGGCCTAATGAGAGCTGAGTAAAGGGGTATGATGACATCCCTAGATCTAGACACAATCCCTTTGTTTATAAGCTGTGCAATACAGAAGGACTTTCTTACAATAATAGAACACAAATTGGTCAAAAGTTAGGTCACTGTCCAAATAAGTTCCCAAATGCAGAACAGCTGGGTCAGCTCTTGGGGGTTTAATACCAATGTGGTAGTTCCCTAGGTTACATGACTTCCCACAGGATAAAATAATTCATTTTTTAGCATTTAATTTCAGACCATGACTTTGCTACCAGTTATTTACTTGAGGCAATCTTCCTGTAGGATGGTAAAGTCATTTGAGGATTCAATGACTGCTCCTAGCTTGCAGTCATCTGCTAACTTAGGCAGAGGCCTTTGGCACTGGCTTTACTTCAGAAAAGTAGGTGCTAAAGGAGAGTTCCCAGCACAGAAAGTACAGTTTTGTACCTACCATAAATGTAGATGTCCGATAGATATGCAACTGCAGTCATAACATATGGGTTGTCCTGCCTCAGGCAGCCCTCGGTCGGCCGAATTCCAAAGTCTGGGTCCGGCGTCGGCTGGTGTCGCCTCCTCTCCGACGTCACAACGGCTGGAGTATAAAGGCATCGGCCGACGCCATCTTCTTCAGTGTTTCTTGCCCCAGATGCCAGGTGCCCTCCTAGGAAGGCTAAATTTGGTAAATGGATAAAAATAATCCCAAACATGCACAACAGTAATAAACAGATACACCATAGGAAATACCCCCAGCTAATGGGAAAAGGGGTAGGGACCCAAAAAGAAGGATACAGATGGGTAGGAGGGTGGGAAAATCCAACTGCAGTTGCATATCTATCGGACATCTACATTTATGGTAGGTACAAAACTGTACTATGTCCTTCAAGAATGCAACTGCAGTCATAACATATGGGTTGAATACCATAGCCAAGCTGGGGGTGGATGGAACTATGATAAGGATGGTGTAGCTAAAATCCCCTGCAGGACTGCCGAAGCAAAGCCTGCTCGGGATCTGGAGTATAAGGGCAGGTTGTAGTGCTTGGTAAATGTATGCACGGAGCTCCATGTAGCAGCCACTAAAATGTCCTTTGTTGCCACTCCTCTTAGGAAAGCTGTGGAAGTGGCTAAAGCTCTGGTGGAATGTGGCCTAATATTGGCTGGCACACCTTTTACATGGAAAGAATAGCAGAATCTGATGCAATGTCCAATCCATTTTGAAATTGTTTGTTTGGAGATTGCTTTTCCTTGCACTCCAGCAGCATAGGCTACAAACAGTTGGTCAGACTTTCTGGTGGCCTTAGTTCTGTCCAAGTAGTAACGTAGCTGTCTGTGTATGTCCAAAGTATGCAGTAGTTTTTCCCCCTTATTTTAAGGATTGGGGAAGAATGTAGGCAGGTGAATAGCTTGATTTAGAGACACCCTGGAAATCACTTTTGGCATGAATGTAGGATTGGTTCTTAGAGAAACTCTGTCTTGATGAAAAATGAGGAAGGGAGGTACTGCCATGAATGCCTGTATCTCCGAAACTCTTCTTGCAGATGTGACTGCCAATAAGAAGGCCGTCTTCCATGAAAGAAATTGCATTTCTGAAGTTGCTGCTGGCTCAAATGGAGGAAGAGTTAATTTCTCCAACACATAATTGAGGTCCCATGCAGGTACTGGCTGTTTTCTGAGAGGTTTGATATTCTTTATTCCTCTTAGAAACCGTCTTAGCAGAGGATGAAAAAACACTGGAGGGTCACAGTTGTATTTTGCTGAGATTGCTGAGGCATGAATCTTTATTGAAGAGTATGAGAGTCCAGTATGAAACAGTTCTGCCAAGTATTCTAAAATCTGAGGTATACTCGGTAATGCTGTGTCCTGACCCCTGTTGGCATTCCAGATGCTGAATCTCTTCCACTTGGCTGAATAGGTTTTTCTGGTGGAAGGTCTGCGTGCTTCCAGCAAGATTTCTTGAACTGATTTTGAAAGAGAGTTAGGTGGAGAAGTCATGTTAGCCTCCAGGCTGTCAGATGCAATGTTTTCAGGTCTTGATGTACAGTCCTGTAATTGTGTTGTGTTAGGAGCAGAGGCCATAGGGTCAGAGGCCATGGTTTGGTCCAAGTTATGGTCAATAGCAATGGGTACCAGTGTTGCCTTGGCCAGTCTGGAGCTATCAAGATGCCTGTTGGTTGTTCTGCTTTGATCTTCAGTATCACCTTGGTCAGCAGAGGCAGAGGGGGGAATGCATAAATTTTTAGAGAATTCCAGCTGAAGGAGAGAGCATCCGTTTTCCAGGCTAGAGGATGGTGAGTCCTTGTGCAGAATTTTTCCAGGTGATGATTTAAGTGGGAAGCAAAAAGATCTACATCCGGTCTTCCCCATGTCTTTGTCAGTTGAGAGAAAATGTGAGGGTGCAGCATCCATTCGTGTGGATCCATGAAATTTCTGCTCAAGTTGTCCGCCAGTACATTGTCCTTGCCTGGTACAAACTGGGATTGTAAATGTATCTTCAGGCTCAGGGATTTTTCCCAGAGAAGCATTGTTAGTCTGCAGAGGGGATAAGAATGAGTGCCTCCCTGCTTGTTTATGTACCACATGACAGTGGTGTTATCTGTCCTTATTAGCAAATGCCCTTGTTGTAGTGATTTTTCGAAAGTCTCGATTGCATGTATCACTGCCAACATCTCCTTTTGGTTTATGTGCAGATGTCCTTCCTTTGGCGTCCATTGCCCTTGAATGCATCTGCCCTCCATGTGTGCCCCCCATCCATGGTCTGAGGCATCTGTTGTAATCATTTGGCCTGCTTGAGGTCTGTTGAAAGACATGCCTTTGTTTAGCTGACTGGCTTGAGCCCACCATAAAAATTCTTTTTGCAGACATGGAATAAGTGGGATTATGTCCTCTAGGCTTTGGCTGTGTTGAGACCATAAGTTTTTTAAATACCATTGCAGCTTTCTCATATGAAGTCTTGCCAAAGGTATCAGAAGGATGCAAGATGCCATGAACCCCACGGCCTGCAGGATTTTCCTTGCAGTCAGCTGGGAGAGTTTTGCTAGGCCTTTGAAGTACTCTGGTAAATGCTGCTGTTTTTCCTCTGTGAGGTAGGCCATTTGGTTTTCTGTGTCCAGTTTGGCTCCTAAGAAGATAATCTGTTGGGATGGCAGTAGTTTTGACTTCTGAATGTTGACTGTGTATCCCAAGGCCTGCAGTAGATGCATGACATAGTCCAAATTTTCTTTTAAGGTTTGTTTGTTGTCTGCTTGTATGAGGCAGTCGTCCAAGTAGGGGTATATTTGAATCCCCTGCAGTCTGCAGTGTGCCACTACTGATGCCAGGCATTTCGTGAACACTCTGGGCGCAGTAGATAAGCCAAACGGCAATGCTGAGAATTGATAATGCTCTGTCCCTGCAAGAAATCTGAGGTATCTTCTGCAGCTTTGTCTGATTGGGACATGCAGGTATGCCTCCTTGAGGTCCAGAGTGACCAACCAAGACCCCTTGCCCAACATGGGAAGGAGTTGCTGCAGCGTCAGCATTTTGAACTTTGGCACTATGAGAAAAGTGTTTAGAGATGAAAAGTCCAGTATGGGTCTCCATTTGTTTTCTTTTCTTGGAACAAGGAACAGTCTTGAATAAAATCCCTGGCCTTGCTCCTGAGGAGGAACCCTTTCTATTGCTTTTATACTTAACAGCTTGGAGACTTGAGAGAGTGCCTCTGTCCTTTGATGATGTGGCAGGTTTGGCATGCCTTGTCTTATTGGTAATGTGTGGAAGTGGAATCTGTAACCTTTGTCTATCAAATCCAGAATCCAGTTGTCCTTGGTTAAGATATGCCAGTTTTGTGAGAATAAGGATAATTTTCCGCCCAAAGGTGCTTCTCTTTGAACCTTTGTAGGCGGAACGAAAGTCAAGTCATTGTGATTGTCCTTGTGGTGCAGCTGAACTGTCTGCGCCACTTCTTTGATATGGAGGTTGCCATTGGCGGCCCCTGCAAGATCCTCGGTATTGCCCTCTACCTCGGGCACGTCTGCTTTTTCCCCTTTGAAACTTGTCAGAGCCGGGGAAAGACCAATTCTTTGAGGGTCAGTTTCTGCTGAATCTGGGTGGCTGAACCTGAAGGAAATCCTTGACTGGCTCTACTGACTTTGCTTTTTCCTCTATGGATTTCAATACATCTTGTGCATTAGCACCAAAAAGCTTCTGTCTTTACAAAGGTGCATCCAGTAACTTTACTTTAACATGGTCAGGCAAAGACTGATCCTTTAACCAAGCATGTCTACGTATCACAGCCCCAGTCATAGCTGCCCTACATGAAGCTTCCAGTGCATCATAACCACACTGAAGAAAATGGTTATTAACCTGCTGAGTGTTATGTATATGATCCTGCAATGCCTTTTTATCAATAGGCTCAGGAGAGGCTAACTTTTTCTGTAAATCATCCAGGAGAAAATCTTGGTACTGAAACATGTGAAAAAGGCAGTTAAGTGACCTCATGGCTAGGGTAGTAGAGGTATATACTTTTTTACCCCATCTCTCCAGGGACCTTGCTTCTCTGTCCGCTGGCAGTGGGTTTTTGGCAGAGGAGGTAGCCACTCCCTTGGGGCCCTGTGAAATAGTTTCTAGATCCACAGAGTGGGCCTTAAAAAGGTGCTTGTGAGTGTAAGATCAGCAGCCAGAGACACGATCTGCTTATCAGAAGAAGGGGCCTGGGCAGTAGGTTTAGGATGGGCCTTGGCCTGACTGGCGGCCTTAGCACATGCAAAGGCCTTGATGGACATGGATACAGGAGGCCTAGCAGCCCCACGTGCAGGCGTAACCTTGTCCACAGAAATGGTGTCGGGTAGATCCAGAACTTCGGTTTCCGGAGGAAAATCAACAACCAGCACTGGAGAGATCTCCGAGACTGAAGGTCGTGTTAACGCTGTGTCGTCGGCCTGGAGCGGTTGATTTACCACTTCCGAAGGGACCGGAGCACTAGCAGAGGGTTTGGGAGTAGCATCGGTAGTGGACGCGGGCCGAGGATGTCGGTCCCGGTCCTTGCGTTTTTTAGCAGATTGGGTTGTCGGTTGATCCGACGGCATGATATACGCAAAAGATTCACCGAAAAAGTCCTCGGCGAATTCTGCCCAGCGCCTGAGAGTGCGCTTATTAAAGCAAGCACAGGCAGCACAGGCCGAGACATCGTGGTCTGGGCCCAGGCAAGGAAGGCAGAGAGAATGGAAGTCCTTATGAGGTATTTGTCTACCACAAGACAAACAATTATTAACTTTCTCAATTTGTTCTGACATCGGCTGAGACAAGAATAAATGTTCCCCAACGGGGTACTTAGCTTTTAGATGACTTCGGTACTGAAAACACAGGAGCTGACCGACCGGCACTTGCAAACTGCTTCTGCTTCGGGCACCGCGCGGCAAGAAAGACTGGAGAAGATGGAGTCGGACGATGCCTTTATACTCCAGCCGTTGTGATGTCGGAGAGGAAGCGACACCAGCCGACGCCGGACCCAGACTTTGGAATTCGGCCGACCGAGGGCTGCCTGAGGCAGGACAACCCATATGTTATGACTGCAGTTGCATTCTTGAAGGACATCCACAGGGGACTCCACTGCTGACTGGTGTCTTTGTGGCAGTAACTTCCTCTATTTTGATTATTTGCAGCCTATATTTGACAGACAGGCTTACTCAGTTTATTTAGCTTTCCCACTATGCCTGAGTGGTGAATTGCATCAAAAGCTTTGGCCAGGTCGAGGCATGTAGTGTTTACAGTTTTGCCTTCACCCATTGCTTTGTTGACTTTTCAAAGAAATTCCACCAGGTTGAATAAACCTGACCTGCCCTTGGGAAATCCAAATTGATATGGGTCTAAGTACTTGGAGGATCCTTGTGTACTGACTGAGTAATTCCATGACAAATCTTTCCATGCCTTTACATTGGAGGCTTGGGTCTGTGGAAGGTCCACCCTTGTGAAACGGAATAACTGTAGCTGTTCTCCATTTGCTTGGTACAAAACCTGTACCGAGGATGAAAATGAACAGTATTGTTAGTCGTGTGACTAAATCGTGCTTCATGCTATTTAAGATGCATTCAGGGATCATTTTTGGACCCATTGATGCATTAATTTTAGCTTCTGATAGCACTTTTAGGACTTGGTCTTGTGTGATAGCTGGAGGTGAGAGTGTTTTGGGTACATCTTGAGGGACATAGAGAGGAGAGAGACAGGTAAAGTTAGAGTTAAATTTATCGGCCAGTAGGTTAGCTTTATCTTCAGTCTCAAGGTAAGTAACATTGTTCACAATCAACTCAGTGTATTGCTGTGTTGTGCCTTTGAGATTACAAACATAACTAAAAAATGCATTGTCATTGCCCTTGGCTTGAGTAGTAGCTATTTTAGTCTCAAATTTGTCTTTGGTGGATTTTATTAATCTTGCGAGTCATTTATTTCAGTGAAAAAGGCTCCAATGTTCTGGTAATTACGCCTCTTACTTCTGGTCCAAATTCTTTTCCTTTTATCAAAAAGCTGGTTGATATTATGATTCTACCATGTGGGCTTGCCCTGTACTTAATTCCTAAGGGATACAGCTGCATCTATGCAGCTATTTACATACTGGTATAATGTGGTGGTATACATTTCTGCATATTCAATGGAGTTAACTAGGTTTGGTGTGGATCTGAAGCCTGCCAATGGAAGGGATATGAAAGCTATGTACTCACCATAATGATAGATCCAAGTTGCCTGATTTTCATCCAGTGCAACACATGGGTTGTCAGATACAACCAACCCCAACCTCGGCACAGACTCTGAAGCTTCTTTTGGTTCCACTGCTCTAACTACTCTCTTATCCATACTTCTCTGTACTCCACCCAAATACTTCAGATTGCGTTTGCCCTATGCAGCACAAATACCCAACATCTGTGTAGATATGGCAATAGTAGCACAAAAAAGAAAGAATGGGAGAAAAGACAACAGTCAGAGCAGGACTGTTGACAGACAGGGAATTTAGTATTAACGACTCGGTCAACCCATAATCATGTGGGTCAATAAAGGAAAGGGGAAGGTTGAACCTAATGAAAAAAAATCAGACAACACAGATCTATCATTACAGTAAATACTTAACTTTCATACCCTCTGTTGTCTACTTTGTCCGATTCAACACATGGAATGGATTCCCAAGCTGTCTATCTGGGTAGTATCAAGGAAGGACATTCCTGAGGATGATGGAACTAAAATAAAAACATTAAACATGATCTGGATTGTACATCCAAGTCACTGCAGAAAATATATCAGTGGGAAGTCTTCTGGAGAATGCTGTTGAAGTAGAAACTGCTCCAGAGGAATCGGCTTTAGATTTAGACCATTGAGCCAACTGCATTTTATTACAGGATCAAAGGAGATTACTAGGTTAACAGCTTAAGAGCCCTTACAAGCCTAGCAAATATAAATCAATTTTACCCAATATATGGCCCCTAAGGGGCAAGAGGATGCCAAGGGTTTTTGCCTATGCCTTGAGTATCTTACACATTGCCCCATCTAAAAGGAACACAGGCACTACCCCAGGTGTGAATTTGGGATTCCCCATCCATTGTTCCAAACTGTATTTGAAGAGGGTAGGAAAGGACTCTACTTAGCGTGAATGGGAAGCCTGTTCCAAAGAAGGGGCAATCTCTCAAACACCTATCTCTCCAGCATGTTTTGTATGAGTTGCTGACTAAGTTTAGATCCCTATTTCAGGTGACACTCATGCTGTCTAACTTGTGGATGTGAATCAGCTCCATCAGGGCTAGATTTGTCAGGCATAGGTCACCCCTTCATAGTTGGAAGGAGTCAGAGTAAAGGGATAGGGTTTTTAGTCTATTCATGTGGTTTACACCCTGTATTTTCTTTATGAGGAGCCTCTGAGGTTGCCTAGTCAAATACATGCCAAATGCAGCATTATGCTTGATTTTTGTTCTAACAAGGGAAGAGCACAGTGGGACTATAATTTCCTTGGACCTAGATGCCATACCTTTACTAATAAGTTGTGCCACAAAAAAGGTCTGCCTCACCAATGTGGACACATGGCAGTCAAAGTTCAGGCTATTATCTATCTCTGTACGTAGAGCTCTCACTTCTGAGTCTACTCTTAGGGGTGTGCTATTGATGTTGTAATTTGCAAGGGTATTTAACTTCCCAAAGGGTATGATAATGCATTTTGTTCACATTTAGTTTTAGGCCAAGGTTCTAGAACCAATTATTTGTCATTTGTCTGACCTAGACTTTCCTAAAGGATACCTACATCATTGGGGGATTCAATGAGCCCTGTGGCACACTACTATTAACTGGCCTCTTGCTGGATCTGGATTCACTCACTTTTACCACTTGTGTCTTGTAGGCAGTACATACAAATGAAATGCAGTCCGGCAGCCAACTAGAAAGAGCAACCTTAGTGACAGTTTTTCCCAGTTTCTGTTTTGAAAGGGGAATAAACAACTGATCTGGTTTTCTGAATTGTTTCACCCTATAAAGATAAAATATGACATGGCGATGAACATCTAACAAATGTCACATGTACTCGCCCTTGTTAGAATATCTGGGGAAAAATACTAGTAGATGTACTGACTGATTTACTTTGTTTCACATGCCACCTTGGGAAGGAAGGATGCATTAGTTCTAAAAAAAGACCCTGTCCTAGTGAAAAACTAGACAAGGAGGTTTTCAGGAAAGCAATTCCAAAATTCATCTAGCTGATCTAACTGCCACCAGAAAGATGTTTTTCCATGTCAGAAACTTGGTCTGCTGTGGCTGCAGGTTCAAAGAGTGGTTGCATTACATCCTGCAGCAAAATGGTAATATCCCTTAAAGGAACTGGATCACTAAGGAGAGGACGTAAAAGAAAAGTTCCTTACAAAAAGGCTTTAGTGATCTTAAGGGAAGCAATTTAAGAATCATTGCAGCCTACATGGAAGTTGGAAATAGCAGCTATTACGTTGATGGTGGAATAACTGGAACCTTTATCAAAGAGTACAGACAAAAATTCTAAGACAAATGGAATGCGGAGGGCTGAGAAAGGGTCCAAACCTTTTCAGACTGCCCAAACAGAAAACCATTTCCATTTGCTATGGTATACCTTTTATGTGGCTGGTTTCTGAGAAGCAGATATGACCTAGACTACTGCTGTGGGAAGAATGGTGTCTCTGGCTGTGGTCAAAAGGGGAGAAACCATGTAGTTAGTTTCATGGATGTCTAGTCCAGAGGAGAGAGTTCAGATGGGTGAGAGAGATGATCTGGATAACGATCCAACATCCATTGGAGATGTACTAGTAGAAGCCACAGGAAAAGGAACCAGGTTTGTCAGGGCCAGAAGGGAACAACGAGGATCTCCTTCACCTTGCACTATCTGGCTTTCTGGTAGATTTATTTGTTAGAGGTAAGGGAAGAAAAGTATATAAGAGAACTGGGGGCCAACTGTGGATCAGTGTGCCATTCGGTGATTGACCCTGGTGAGGGATCAGAGTGAAGCAATTGTTGCATTTGTTGTTGAGAGGAGAGGCAAAAAGGTTGCAGCAAGGTTGGCCTCCAGTAATGGAAGATTAATGTTGCCACTACTGGATTGAGGGACCACTCGTGAAGCATCAGGATAATCCTGCTCAATCTGCCTGCTAATACAGTTGATGAACCTGGGATGTGTATTGCTATCAGAAAGAGATGTGAAGAAAATCGCCCACTACGAGACCCTCGTGGCCTCTCTACAAAGCAGATAGGAACGGATTCCTCCCTGTTTAAGTACCATACCACTGTCACATTCAGTGTTTATGGATATCATACCCCTGGGGAGGGAATTCTGAAAGGCCTACAATGCAAGTAGGACCGCCCTCATCTCCAAGATTTTGATGTGTAGATTAGCCACTACAGGTTACCATCCTCCCTTCCAAGTGCCCCTCCTCCACCCCTAGAAGCGAGGAGTCAGTGGTTATTTCTGCTACCAGTGGGTCCATGTGAAATGGGCAACCTTTAATCATGGAAGCAGACGTAATCCACCAAGCAATGTGTTGTTTGCAGATTTGAGTTAATTGAACCTTCTCATGTAATGAATGTATGTTGAGATCACTGTACCACTAAGGTTCACTGGAAGTACTCTCATATGGTACCTGGCTACAGGAACCACCAGTACTGCAGAAGTCAATAGCTCCAACAGCCATAGGATCAGTTTCTACGGGGGCGAAAGATGATGAAGTATTTGCATCATTACAAGGCACGATGATAAAACCCTGCTTTGGGGAAAGCTGGTGATCTGCAAGTTGGTATCGAGGTTGCATCCAATGAACTCTACTTGTGTTAGTGTATGGGGGAATTTTTTCAAAATGCCACCTATTTCTATAATCACTAGAGCACAAAGTCTAGATGATGTAACAGTAGATGCTCGGAGGCAGCAGTTATGAGTCAATCATCGAGACAGGAGAAAACTTAGATCCTCAATAGACACATGTGCACTGTCACCACTGCCATGACCTTGATGAACACCCTGGGGGCTGTGGTGAGACTGAAAGGCAAGGCTCTGAATTGGTAGTGACTGGCTCCCAGACAGAAACAGAGAAATCTCCTGGAGTGCTTCTCTATTTTCATATGGTAGTAAGCCTTCTGGAGATCTTTTGAGGACATCCAACTGTCCTTCCTCAGCAGAGGCAATATGAACTGAAGAGTAACCATCTGGAATTTTCTCTCTCTCACAGACTAATTCAGGTGACAGAGATCAAAAACTGGACTGAGGTTCCTTGTCTTTCAGTACTAAAAAGAATGTTAAGTAGACTCCAGATTCTAACTGGTCTTGGTGGACCAGTTGGAGGACTCTTGCTTTGCAATTTCTACTGCTGCTTCCCAATGAGTGATCGGAACATCGGGAACGCTCCACTTTTTCTAAATAGGAAGGAAAATTAAAATTTAGTAGCCTCTGGTAATTTTCTTTACACCCTCAAGCCTGCCATGATATAACCACATATTTGTGGGTACTAAAAGACAAATACCACCTGACTGCAACAGTCAGGCAAGTGCTCAGGGGTACTGGCAGGGCTTCTCTTAGACTTTGGAAGCCCTGATTGTGTGTTCTGCCTCTGCCCCTAGGGTGATGTCTACTAGAGTTACCTCCACCTCTGCCACAAGAAGGCACATCTCCAAGACAGTCTTGGTAAGAGCTCTGAGACTTTCAGAACCATGTTTTCTTTCCTGTCCTTTAATTCCTAGAAAAGGATCTTTGAGAAATGGAGAAACCATTCCCACAGCAGAGAGAGAGTCTTACCATCCTGCTTACTCTTGGTAAGTATGTCTTTGACTTTGTGTCAAAAAACAGTGGAACCATCAAAGGGGCACCGACAAAGTATGTCTTTAAGCTTTTTGTGAAATCACAGACATATCCAGGTATGACCGAGTATGATGATGCCAGTGCCCGATATCCTGTCCATGCTATCAGCTGCATTGGAAAGCAGACAAATGGCTATGTTGATGGTCGACTGCATGACAGATAAACTGGTAGCTCACCATCTTTTGGACATCCACAAGTAATATACCCGAAAGAGATTTGGAAATTTCCTTAGTCAAATCCCTCTGGAATCTAGCCACGAGCCAAATAATTCAGCGATCTGACAGCAAACGTTGCTGATGCACAAGTCCATTTCTCAAACATGTCTACTGCCCTGGACTTCCTGCTAGAGGGAAGGACTGAAGAACTTTTTTCAGATATTTCTTTTTTTTTTTTTTTGTGGCTGCTACTAGCACTATAACATCTACTGGAGTGCCTTTACTACAATGCTTTCTAGCTTTGGTAGCTGCCAAAATTCTGCTTTCTAAGGGATGGGTTCCACCAAATCAGGGGCCTGCCAGGCCTGCTGCACCATAATATCAATTAGGGGATCAACAAGAGGTATCACCCAGGACAATGTTAGGCCAGAACCAAAAGCTTCCAAGAAAGTACAGTTGTGTACCTACCATAAATGTAGATGTTTGAGTGTATTCACTGTTGCAGTCATTACACTTGGGTTATCCTGCTGGCAGGCTACCCGCAGTCAGCCTGAATTCCAAAGTCTTGGTCCGGCGTCGGTTGCTGTCGCCTCTTCCCTGACACCAAGAGCACCAGGGGTATAAAAGATGCAGCCGATGCCATTTTCTTCAGTTTTTCTTGCCCCAGATGTCAGGTGCCCCCAAAAGGGTAGGCTGTAAAAATTATGGACATAAAAAAAAGCATGCACATAACCTTCATCTACAAGCAAATACACCACATAGGTTATATAGACTATAGAGGTACTGATAAGTCCCAGCAAAGAAAAATGGGAGAAGGTGGGAGGGTAACCTGGACTGCAACAGTGAATACACTCGAACATCTACATTTATGGTAGGTACACAACTGTACTATGTTCATCGTGTTTCACTGTTGCAGTCATTACACTTGGGTTGAATCCCAAAGCTGAGGTTGGGTGGCTGGGCCTAAATAGAGTTTGGAGTGGCTATGAGGCCCTGCAGAACTGCAGTGGCAAAGACTGCTCTGGATTTAGAGTAGAGAGGTAAATGGTAGTGCTTTGTAAAAGTGTGCACTGAAGTCCATGTTGCAGCCTCCAAAATATCCTTGGTTGGTACTCCTCTGAGGAAGGCTGCTGAAGTAGCTGCTGCTCTGGTAGAACGTGGCCTAATGGCCTTGGGCACAGATGATTTGCCATGTTGTGAATAGCAGAAATGAATGCAGTGGCCTATCCATTTTGAAATAGTCTGCTTTGAAATGGCTTTTCCTTGGGAACCTGCAGCATATGCCACTAAGAGTTGCTCAGTCTTTCTGAAGGCTTTAGGCTTTTCCAAGTAAAAGCGTAGCTGTCTGTGTATGTCCAAAGTATGCAGAAGTCTCTCCCCCTTATTCTGTGGGTTTGGATAAAAGGTAGGCAAATGTATGGTTTGGTTAAGAGCCATGGTGGACACTACCCTAGGCATAAATGTAGGGTTTGTCCTTAGAGAAACCCTGTCCTGATGGAAAATAATGAAAGGTTTCACAGCCATTAGGGCCTGTAACTCTGAGACTCTTCTTGCTGAAGTTATTGCTAGGAGAAGAGCGGTTTTCCATGACAAGTATTTTATCTCTGTTGTACTGGCTGGTTCAAAAGGGAGGTAGTGTAAGTTTTTCCAAGACAAAGTTGAGGTCCCATGTAGGTATTGGAGCTCTTCTTGGAGGTCTTATGTTTTTGGCCCCTCTGAGAAACTGTCTTAGCAGTGGATGAGAAAAAATAGGGGGATCCGTATTGTAATGAGCTGAAATTGCAGAGGCATGGATCTTAATTGATGAGAAGGATAGGCCTTTGTCCAGCATCTCAGTTAGGTATTGCAAAATCTGAGGAATATTAGGCTCTAGCGAGTCAATTCCCTGCACCTGGATCCAAGTACAGAATCTTTTCCATTTTTCTGCATAAGATTTTCTGGTGCTAGGCCTTCTGGCCTCCAAAATTACATCCATAACTGCTTTAGAGAGAAGTGTGCTTTGAATGATTACATTATCCGCCATGCAGCCAGATTTAGGGTTCTGAGTTGGCTGTGCAAGATCTGATTGTTCTGTTGGGTCAGCAAATGAGGTATTAGAGGTAACGTCCAGGCTGGGCCTTGAGACAAGCTCTTTAGGATTGGGTACCAGTGATGGCATGACCAGTCTGGGGCAATCAGTATCATTTTTGGCTTCGCTTGTCTGACCTTTAGCAGTACCTTGGAGAGGAAAGGCAGAGGAGGGAAGGCATATACTGTAAGGGCTTTCCAGCTGAATGAAAGGAAGTGATAAGTCAGAGAGCAGAATCTCTGTAGCTGGCAGTTGTGAGGGGAGGTGAATAGATCTATGTCTGGTCATCCCCATTTCCCTGTTATCATGTTGAAGATTTGTGGATCCAGTTTCCACATGTGAGGATCTAAGAGGTTTCTGCTTAGTTCATCTGCCAAAGTATTTGTCTTTCCTGGCAGGAATTGTGCTTGCAGATGTACTTGGTAAGTCAATGCTGTGTTCCACAAAGTCATGGCTTGCCTGCAGATGGGGTAGGAATGTGTGCCTCCTTGCTTGTTTATGTACCACATGACTGTAGTATTGTCCGTCTTTATCAGTAGTAGTTTATCAGTAGTTGTCCTGGATGAAGTAGGTCCTTGAAGGCTGTCAGTGCATTTTGTACAGCTAGCATCTCTTTTTGATTTATATGTAAATGCATTTGCTTTGTGGGCCATGTGCCCTGAATACATTTTCTTGCCATGTGCGCCCCCCAGGCATAATCAATGCATCTGTTGATAGTGTCTGCCTGGCAGTGGGTAAGGTGAATGGCTGTCCCTTATTGTGGTGACAGGCTTGTGCCCACCATAGAAATTCCTGTTGCGGGCAGGGAATAAGAATAATTACTGTTTCCAGGCTGTGGCAATGTTGAGTCCAAACACTTTTTAGATACCACTGTAGTTTCCTCATATGCAGCCTTGCATATGGAATTAGTAGAATGCGGGATGCCATGTAGCCCAGAGCCTGCAGAATTCTTCTTGCAGATAACTGGGTTTTTGTTGCCATGTCTTTGAAGTAAGAAGTCAGATGCCTTTGTTTGTCTGGCGTGAGATAAGCCATCTGGGCAGTTGTATTTAAGCTTGCACCCAGAAATATTATCTCTTGAGAGGGCACTAGTTTTGATTTCTTTTCGTTTACTGTGTACCCTAGGCAAATTAGTAATCTTTTTACAAACGCCAGATGCTGTCGTAGAATAGCTTTGTCCTTTGCTCGAATAAGGCAGTCATCCAAGTAGGGGTACATTTGAATTCCTCTTTGTCTGCAAAATGCAATTACTGGTGCCAGGCATTTTGTGAAGACCCTGGGCACAGTAGGTAAGCCAAAGGGCAGTGCAGAGAATTGGTAGTGCATTGAGCCGCCAGCTATGAATCTGAGGTATCTTCTGCAAGATTGTCTGATTGGGACATGCAGGTATGCCTCTTTGAGGTCCAAAGTTACGAGCCAAGCCTTCTTGTCCAGCATGGGCAGAAGCTGCTGTAGAGTCAACATTTTGAATTTTGGGACGTCCAGAAAAGTATTTAGAATAGTCTTGAGTAAAATCCTTGTCCCTGCTCTTGTTGTGGCATTGGCTGAATAGCACCCATGTCCGTGAGAGATGAAACTTGTTTTTGTGCCTCTTGCCATTGATTGCGTGGCAGGTCTGGCATACCTTTTGCCTTTGAAAGGGTGTGAAAGTGGAACCTGTAGTCCTGAGAGACTATATTTAAGACCCATTTGTCCTGGGTGATCTTGTGCCCGTTTTGTGAAAAAAGTGCTAGCTTTCCCCCTAAGGGTGCTGCCAAAAAATAAGTGCTTGGCATTGGCAGAGGGAAGTCATTGGGACTGTTTTCTATAAGGCTGTGATTTGTCTTCTCCGCTTTTGGAGCTAGAAGCACCCCATTGTTTGGGCCTGTATGAGCCCTGGGGCTGTTGCCTGCCTCTAGGGCGTCTGTATCTGCCTCTTTGTGGTCTGTCTGACACTGGAAAGGACCAATTCTTAGAGGGTCAGTTTCTGCTAAATCTGGGTGGCTGTACCTGTAAGAAATCCTTTACCATCTGCATATATATTTTGCCTTATCCTCCATTTTCTTTAACACCTCCTCTGCCTTAACACCAAACAAAGTGTCATGCTGTAATGGAGCATCCAATAATTTTGATTTAGCATGATCAGGCAGATTCTGTTCCTTTAACCAAGCATGCCTTCTAATAACAGAACCTGTAACAGCAGCCCTGCACGAGGCCTCCAGTGAATCATAGCCACATTGCAAAGTATGTTTTCCCACTTGTTCAACTGCATGCAATAAATCCTGCAAATCTTTGTTCTCAGTACATTCAGAATTGGTCAACATTTTTTGTTTTAACAAATACAATAAGTATTGCTGATATTTGAGCATATGAAACTGACAATTTAAAGCCCTTACAGCCAAAGTAGCAGAAGTGTAAACTTTTTTCCCCCATATGTCCAAAGCCCTAGAATCTCTGTCTGAGGGGACAGTTTTTTTTTGGCAGAAGCAGCCTTGATCCCTTTGGGACCCTGTGAGATATTTCTGGGTCAGCAGCAGGGTTTTTGTAAAGAAACTTATGGGTGTCAGGAACCCTGTAGTATCTGTCCGGCTTAACCGGAGCAGGAAATAAAGAGTCTGGAGACAGGCCAGACTCTGAGAAAACATAATCCACTACGTCTAGAACAGGGGGAATTGCAAGAGGTCTGTGCTGTGCAGGGTTTCCCCAAAAGAATAGTCCTCAGGAGGAGAAGCTGAAGGAATAGAATCTTCAGCATCAGAATCCTCATAGGGAGGTACAGAATATCACTGATCAGAAGAGAAATCAGAGAAAATGGAAACCTGATCAGAGGAATTATATTCAGTATCTTGCCTAGGCCTCTTATCAGGAGGGGGATGGGAACCCCTGATCAAAGTAATTAAGTCTTCGGCCATTTTGAGCATCTGTTTCTTAGGCATAGAAGCCTGTCCTGGAGAATGCTGTACTGGTTTCCTTGTCTTTAAAACCATTTTACACTTTGTCTTGGATGCTGAAGTAGGCTTTTTATAAAGTTGAGTAGGTCTGAAGACACCCTCAGAAGCCGATGCCTGCTCAGCGGCTCCAGACCCATCTTAGGGATTAATTTCCGAAGGGCCAATACCTTGAGTATCCAGAGGCCTAGCTGTCTCCACGTGGGAGTCGGAGGCGGCCTGTGGCTCTGAGGTAGCGGGAGTCAGGGGATGCAAAAGCGCCTCACTGAGCACCGGCGAACCGGCGACTGGCCTAGAAGAGGCTTCATCGTCGGTTTTGGACCTCGGATGCTTGTCCTTGTCTTTATCCTTGCGTTTTTTATGAATTCCGGTCGTTGGATGTTCCGACAGCATTATGTAGTTAAACCTTTTGCCAAAATAATAAAAAGCAAAATTGTACTGACGCTTAATAGTGCTTTGGTTAAATCTAGCACAAAACTGACAACTAGCAACATTGTGGTCAGGCCCTAGGCAAGGAATACAGTAAGAGTGGAAGTCCTTATGAGGTATTTGCTTCCCACAAGAAATACAATTGTTAACTTTTTCTGACATCGGTCTGGAGCAAGAAAAATGTTTCCCCAATGGGGTACTTAGCTTTATTGAAGACTTCGGATCTGAAATTTGATTTTGAAAATCTCAGGAATCGGCCAACCGGCACTTGCGAACTGCTTTGCTTCGGGCACTGCACAGCAAGAAAGACTGAAGAAAATGGCATTGGCTGCATCTTTTATACCCCTGGCGCTCTGACATCAGGGAAGAGGCGAGCAACCGACGCCGGACCAAGACTTTGGAATTCAGGCCGACTGCGGGTAGCTTGCCAGCAGGATAACCCAAGTGTAATGACTACAACAGTGAAACACGATGAACATCACGGACTCATTTGGTGAAGGATCTTGGGTAGACCATCCCCTTCACGGATTTATCAGTTCAAGGATTTTGGTAAAAGTGACATCTTCTTCTGAGGGGGAGCAGGGGGAACACCTTTACCTTCATCCAAATCTGTATCTTCTGTGAAAAAACTCTAAAACTAAGTATATGTGCTTTTGTCTGCACATCCACTTCATGTACCATTTCTGGTGGAGGATCAGAAGAGTCAAGAGTCAGACTGGGAGTGAATATAGCACAGAATCTCTGGAGCATACGGTTCCAACTGTTCCAGTGCAGAAGGACAATAAGAGAAAAAAAGAGCCAGAGTCCTGTTGGGGTTTGGGAGGCACCAAACTGGTTGAGGGAGTCCTCTTCTTAGGCATAGCTAAGACCCTGTGAAAAGCCATGAAGGACAAGGATGCAATCTGCTCCAAAGACCTGCCCCTATCCAAGGACAATGAAGATTCCTCCCGCTAATGCATCTCAACCCAGAAACTGACCCTCAGACCCGAGTTGTTGAGGACGGATGTTCCAAGAGGTAGTGATGGCTCCAAGAATCTCTCTGTGGATCCTTCCCCTCACACCACAGTGTCAAAGCTTCAGCTCCAAGTTTCTCTCTGCTCTGTCTCTAAACTGAGAGAGAAAAGGCTGCTGTAGGGGTCAAAGAAACTACTACTGCCAAACCAGACAAAGGCACCTCGGTACAGAACAGAACCTGAGTAACCAGTTTCAGTGTAGGCTGAACCAGTGCCAGAGAAAAAAGTGGAGGGTAGGTTGCACCAGTACTCACCATGGTTCCAGGGAAAGGTACTGAGAAAACCCCAAGCTGAATCTGAGTCTTTAGAAACTTCCACGTCACCCTGTTGACATCCTGTTCAGTGCGACATCGAGATTATTGGGAGGAAGAAGCCCCAGAGAGTGGTCTAGAAAAGCTTCTTTCTTGGAGGATTGGAGAATGCAGTCTTGAGCTTACTGGTTCTGTCAAGAACTAGGGCTGAGGAGGAAAAGGAACGGAGCCGAGGAGCTGATGGTTCTAACCTCCTAGCTAACTTAGGATCCAGTCTGACCAGCACCTTTGGATTCTTAGAACGTTTCCTGGCTGAATCTGACTCACTTTTCTTGTCTGTTTCTTTCTCTTTGTCCTTTTCCTTGGTTTTCAACTTGGACTCGAGACTTTTCCATTCTTTGTGATGGAGAAGCAGCAGAGCTTGCAGAAGATGAAGCCCTGTCTGTGGTGGGAGCTATCCTTTTACTATCAGTTTCTCATATCTGGTCTGATGGGACCTGGCACTAAAGGATGCACAGGACTGAATCTAGGTGGAAGCACAGACAGTAAACAGAAAGCGAACATGGGTCCTGAGGAGAAAGCTTGTGCCCACATTGAGCACACTTTTTGAATCCCTGAGAAACCGACACATCAAAAAAAGGCAGCACACACACATAATTGAATGTTATAAAGCAGCAACACATTATAATGCTATAAACCAGCAAAAAACTTTTCACTATTTAACATAAGACCACTATGAAGCCTATCAAAGTACACTATGTAATAGCTACAAAAAACTAACCTACAGCTCTCTAACTCTACTCACTACAAAACCTGACCTCTAAAATCCTACAGACACATTAAATCACAATACATATCTAGAACTATAGAGTTCAGAGTTCAAAGAACCCTTGGTAGGGAAGGAGTAATGCTTAAAGATCACAAGGATATGCTTTTTAGTAAGGGGTCCTCTGAAATCTTTTGCGACAAATGAAATCAGAGGTATTAGGGTGGAGTTGAGGGAATTATGAGTATGGGGCAAGTCAGAGCCCTGGAACCAAAAGAAGCTTAAGAGTCAGTGCTAAGGTTAGATTCAGTTGAATCAAAAGAAAATAGGCAGCACTGGATCTCTGGTTCCAGTTTTATTTCAAGGGAAACTGCTTTATCGTCAGGCCTAAAAATTGATGAAGATATGTATGAGATTGGTGCAAGATGGTCCCATATTAGCAAGACCAGGATCTAAGATGTTATTCCCCCTAGGGGGTATTTTGACTAATTGTTCCAGGGCATTTGGACTAACAAAGTCCAGGAATCTCTGTAACTGTGTACTAGTGGTGGTGTAGATTTCCCAGTTTAAAATCACTTAGGAAAATGGTATTGGATTTAAAGCTCAATGGCTCTAGTTCTTGTAGATAAGCGTAGTGGATTTATTTTGTCATACAGGGAGTTCTACAGCTAGCTAACATATGGTATGGGACCTTACTGATGGTTATTTGGACATGAAGAAGCTCTAGTGCATCATGCTGCTTTACCAGCCTGGATGTGAAACTCTTCTGAATGTGGATTGATACTCCTCCACCTTTTTTCTCCTCCTGTGCAGTAGCTGGTCAAAACATGTGGAAGACATTATAGCCCTGCACAGCAGGAGTGCTCTTTGCTACTTTAAACCATGCCTCAGCAACTACACAAACATCAGTGTCTTCCAGGGTGAGAAGGGCTTGTAGGGAGTGGAGTTTCTAGCTCAGGCTCCTAGCATTGATCAGCAACACCACAGGTATAGGCCATTTCACCTGCATATCTTTTCACTTCAGTATTTTAAATTAATAGATGATGCTTGTTTGCTAATAGGAAGCAAATATGTTGACAATGTTTTCCTCTACATTACTGAGAGGACAGAAAGTAAAAAGGAAGATATGTAGGGACCGATTTCAAATTAAGGTGTAATAAAACTATTCAACAGTGGCACAGAATTATTAGAAAGTTATCATTATGCATGCGATGCATCTTCATTGATATGTGATGCATCACATGTTAAGTGATTCCTATAGGTGTGTCAGCACTCTTTCTACACTTAACTCCCTCCATCTGTCACCAAAGAATCCTGTTTCATGCCAATACATCCACTGTATGGAGTGCAGAGCCTGGTGCCTTTTAGCAAAAGACATTTCAGATATTTATTAATCTTAATTCTGCAGTTCTCATAGCAATTGCTTGAATGCAAATAACAGCAAAGCCTCATTTATGGACTTCCAAGCAACACGGCACCCAATTCAGATACAATTGTTCCAAATTAACACATGCTCTTAATTCGTTGCTGGTAGGAAGCGACTGCGTTGACACCATTTCCCTATATACTACAACAGAACAGGAAGTCCATAGTAAGATTCGTGGGGTACAGTTTCAAAGTAAAGCATAACAGAACTACTACATCAGCACCAGGAAATTATTAGGACGCCATTATCCTGCATGGATAACTTCTCTTACAAGTACCTGGATTATCTGAACAGGAACAAAAAAGAAGTTATGTACTTACCATAACGTTCCATGTGAGTTGTTAATCTCGTCTTCATTCTTTACTGATGGGTTCGGAGCCAATCCCTCGGCTCTTGAGTCGGCCAATTGCAAAGCTCGAGGTCTTCAAACAGCTCGAGGCTAAGTCCCTATCCCATGATGCAGCTAGAGTTACCTCAGATCTTGTTTCTGCGTATAATAATACCATATCACTCCCAAGAAAGGGTATAGAAGGATTGAGGAACCAGGATGGATCCAGCATCTCGGTCATCTAACAGCCCAGGAGGGGGTTGGAGGGAGGGACGTAAGAATGAAGACGAAATGAACAACTCACATGGAACTTTATGGTAAGTACATAACTTCTTTAATTGAAGTTGTTCTATCTCGCCATTCATTCTTTACTGATGGGTAGCGTCTCAAGCACCATCAATCTCGGGTGGCTCACGGGAGTATATTTCTCAGGACTGTGGATCCAAAGGAGGCCCTGTCCCTGGAGGTCTTGTCAACTTTGTAATGACTGATAAAGGTATGAGGTTTTGACAAAGTGGCTGCTGCGCAAATGTCATCAACAGGAAGTCTGGCAGAAAAGGCAGATACTGTAGAAACTGCTCTGGTTGAGTGAGCTTTAATTTTATGCTGCAAGGGCATATTGGCAGCTGAATGAGCAAAGGTGATACAATCAGATAACCATTTAGACAGAGTTGTTTTAGCCATTGGTCTACCCTTCCTGGAGTCTGAAAATGAAACAAAAAGCTGGTCTGATTTTTCTGAAATCTTTTGTTCTATCCAAATAAAATCTGAGCTGTCTGTGAACATCAAGTTTGTGCAGCATTTACTCTAAACTGTTTGATTGGTTGGGGAAGAAGACTGGCAAATCAATAATTTGGTCAAGATTAGTTTCAGTGCAAACTTTGGGCAAGAATGAGGGGTTTGTTCTAAGTGAGACTCTGTCAGCAAGGAATATCAAATAAGGAGGCCTGACGGATAGAGCCTGAAGCTCTGACACTCTGCGGGCAGAAGTAATAGCTACTAAAAAGATGGTTTTCCATGACATAAATTTGAGGACGCACGAGGAAGCTGGTTCAAATGGTGGAAGAATTATGCGGGAAAGCATAAAATTTAGATTTCATGGAGAATAGGGAGATTTCACAGGTGGTCTAATACGAAAGGTCCCTTTGAGAAAGGCTTACCAAGATGAAAATTAGAAATAGCAGCCAGTTGAAAACAAACTGTTGCTGCTGCAGCTTCTTTGTTAAAAATCATAGTCAAGAACTCTAAAATGTTGGCCATAGGGGCTTGGTAAGGATCAATATTGTTTTTAGAGGCCCATATAGAAAATGTTTCCCATTTGCTAAGATAAAGATTCCTAGTAGAAGATTTATGAGAGGATAAGAGAATTTGTTTTGTCTCATTGTAAAGGTTATGGAACCTGGCTATGATGGGAATTGGAGCAGCCAAGCTGTCAGCTTCAGGGACTGCAGAGAGAGATGAAGTTCCCCCAATGAGTGTGTCAGAAGCTCCGGAACTGGGTCCAGAATACAAGGGTCCTCCAAAAGATGAAGTCGAAGGAAGGGGAACCAAATCTGACGAGGCCAATGAGGGGCTATTAGAATGATAGTCCTTCCCAGGGTTTTTGCTTTCTGTAGAACCTTGGGTATCAACGGGATTGGTGGAAAAGCATAGAGGAGACCCGGAGGCCAATCGGGTAAGATTGCATCCCTTGGGTCTTCTCCCGGAGGGGGAATCAGGGCAAAGTAGCTTATGCATTTCGTGTTCATGTGACTGGCAAAAAGATCACAGCAAGGCTGGTCCCACCTGCGGAATATCCTGTCTGCTATTTCTTTCTTGAGGGACCACTCGTGGGGCAAAAAGATTGCTCTGCTCAGCTTGTCTGCTATCATGTTGGACATCCCTGGGATGTGCATTGCCAACAGAAAGCGCTGGGTGGAAACAGCCCACTGCCATACTCTTGACAGCCTCGCAACAAAGGGGTAAGACCTGGTTCCTCCTTGTTTGTTCAAATACCAGACCACCAACATGTTGACTGTCTGAATCGCCATCATACCCAGAGGAAGAGTCCTGAAAGTACTGCAACGCCAAAAGCACTGCTCTCATCTACAGGACATTGATATGCAGATGTGTCTCTTGATCAGTCCATGTGCCTTGGGCTGTCTTTCCCTGAAAATGCCCCCCCCCACACCCTATCAGGGAAGCGTTCATGGTCACTGTGGCCGCTGGGGGGGGGGTAGCACAAATGGGCATCCTATCGTGACATGAAGTGAGGTCAACCACCACAGAAGACCCTTTTTGCAGGAATTTGTGGTCATTACCAAGTGAGACATAGGAAGCTCTTGGTAAGACCACTGAGTGAACAACAGCCATTGTAGTATCCGCATGTGCATACAAGCTAGTGGTATGGCTTGAATTGCTGCTGCCATCAGGCCTAACAATTTCAGAACTTCTGATGCTGGTGCTCTGTCTTTGGATATCAGAATGCTGACATACTGACGAAGAAGAAAGACTCTTTTTATTGGAAGCCTTAGTGTGGTGGTGGTGTCCAGTTCTGCCCCGATAAAAACGATATGCTGCGATGGCGACAAGGCAGATTTTTCTGAGTTGATTGTAATGCCCAGTTGATTGCAGAGTGATAGAGTGGACTCCCTGGCTTGAATGAGTTGATGCCTGGTGGTGGCGGTAAGGAGCTAATCGTCTAGGTACAGAAACACCTGGAATCCTAAACGCCTCAGGTGAACCATGACCACTGCCATGCATTTGGTGAACACTCTGGGGGCTGTAGTGAGACTAAAGGGCAGAGCTCAAAACTGGTAATGATTGGCTCCCAGCCAGAAGCGCAGATGATCCTTGGATGGCCTGGCCATTTTTATGTGGTAGTACACATCCTTGAGATCTATTGAGCACATCCAAATGTCTTTCCCTAAAAAGGGAAGTATAGACTGAAGCGTGACCACCCGGAACTTCTCTTTCTTTACATATTTGTTCAGTCTGCTGAGGTCCAATATGGGTCTCCAGTCCCCTGTCTTTTTTGGAACTAAAAATAATCTTGAGTAAGTTCCGGATCCTGTCTGGTCTGCTGGGACTGGTTGGATGACTCTTTTTCTTAGCAACGACTGGGCCTCTATTGTTGCTTGTTCCTTGTAACTGGGTGAAATGTCCGGGATTTTTCTTAAGAGTGGAGGGGCTGTGGCAAATGGGAAGAAATATCCTCTGGAAATGATACTTTGTACCCAGCTGTCTTTTGTTATTTTGAGCCAGGCGTCTGGGTACAAAGATAAGCGACCCCCGAGTGCCTCCAGAGCAGGACAGTCGGGTCTCCTTTCAGAAGCGCTGGTAGGGCTTCCCAGAGAAGTGAACTCTGTTGCCCTGACGTTGCGGACCCCCTCTGCCACGAGACGGCATCTTCCATTATTGCCCCCTCCTCTGCCTCTGGAGGGGGGTTCACCAAGTGTGTTCTGAAAGGCTCCTTGGGCTTTTCGGAACCGCATTTTTCCTCCCCTTAGACCCTTAGGGTAGGGTCTGGTAGGGGTGGAAAAACAGACCCCAACGGCAGACAGAGTCTTTACGTCCTGCTCACACCTGGTTAAGGTTTCCTTCACTTTAGGCCCAAAAAGGGATGAGCCATCAAAAGGAGTATTCATGACGGATGACTTGAAGGGCTCTGCGAAGGAACACAAGCACATCCAAGAGTGTCTCCTACGAGCAACTCCTGTACCCGCTGCCCTACTCGTTCCATCAGCTGCATATGAGATGAGGCGTACGGATGAGTTTACTATAGAATTGATGGTAGCAAGCTCGCTGAACTAAACATGCACTTCCCATATCTATCCATGATCCTGGAGTCTCTGTTAGGAGGATGGATTGACGAGGAAGTTTCAGACATTTCCTTTTTGGTGGCATGGCATCAACTGGCACACCCTTAGTCAAGAAAGCTTTGTCAAGGGGGGCAGAAATGACCTTATCAGGTCTCCTACGGACAGGCTCCATAGTATCAGGAGACTCCCACGCCCTTCGTGAGACCATATGTATCAGCTCATCGAAGGGCAGAGACATCCAAGAGGTGGAGGGCTGAGACCCGAAAGCCTTCGGGAGAACTGACTCATCCTCAGTAGGGCTTTTGGACTGCCAGTCAACCCTCTGCCTAAGGATTTCAAGTATCTTAGCGAATGAGATATCTTTAGAGGGGGACTGTGGGGACCCTTCCGACTCATACAAGTCAGTATCAGATGTTAAAGATTCCTGGTGGGGAGGGGAGTCTAGATGTTTCCTCTTACACAATCTCTTCCTGGGAACCTCATCAGTGGGAGCTTCTGGTGAGGTCTCAGAAGAGCAATGGCCAACCAATGGGGCTTCCTGAGGCTCTGGGTCTCTACGCTTGACCAGGATTTGTGAGGCAGAAGCAGACACAGGCGCTTTATGGGAGGAGAAAGCCAGATCTAAGGTCGAGAATGTCTTACGGACATGACTCTCCTCATGGCATCGAAAGCACCTCTGCTCCAATGCGAGGAAGCCAATGGATCTGAGGAAACCGTCGATACCCCAGGCACCGGGACAGTGGGCTCCGAACCAGAGCTCATCAGAGCCGAAGCCCCAAGAGGCAGAGTTGGAACAGACAAGTCAGTCGACTATCCTCCTCGGACCCGACCAGAGAGTGTCGGCTCCTAGAGTCCTCGATCGGTACTGAGGATGTTAGAATGAAAGAAGCCAAAGACACTGGAGCAGGCGTCGACTCCGAGGGTTCCACGATCAACAGCTCTGACTCCTCTAGCTCCGAAAGACCAGCATGGCTCAGAGGAGGAACAGTTTGAGCTAGTCCAAGGGTCTTTGGCTCTGAAGCCATTTGGGTCGAAAACCGATAAAATGTTTGCCAAGGCCGGTGCCAATAACAGCTTCTACACCACGCGGTCCACATCCAGATCAGAAAGGCTGATACAGGACAGAGATTAGCACACCGAAGGTGGTACCGATTGTAATAACGGACTCTTAGGAGCTTCGTATATCGGTTCCAAGACAGGGGACCGGCTCCGAAAAGAAAAGACTGCCGGTTCCGATGGCAGTGGAGCCGAAGTCGAAGATTTGTTTGATTTCTTTGAGTCTGAAGTCTTAGAAGACTTTGAGGACTTACTGGAGCCATCTTGGTCGCTCAAAGATTCTTGAAAGGACAGTTTCAACAAACCTCTGTCTATTAATTGTCTTTCCTTTTCCTGTAGGACCTTGGAGGAGAAGGAATGGCATATAGAACAGCTATCCTATAAATGCAGGGCTCCTAGACAGTACACACAGTTTACATGGTTGTCTGTTACAGACATCTTTTGGCCACATTTTGGGCACTTCTTGAAACCTGACTTGGGATAGGTTCATACTAGGCTATCTGCCCTACGGCATTTATAAGCCTAGCCAGAGTGTGTTTGGCTTTCACCACCCAATTTAAATGAGTTTTACTATGCCCTTTTTCAAGGTTAGTTTACTGTGCCTCTGTCTAGCAGTGACACAGAAGTGATCCCCGGGGTAAACCTACTATCTCCCATCCACTCGTCAAGATTCCTCTTGAAGACAGTCAGTGAGGGACTCTGCCTAACATGGTCTGGGATTCTATTCCAGAGTGAAGGGAGCCTCTGGGTTATGAATCTGTCCCTCCAGCATGTCCTATTTATTTCTGTGCTGAGGTTCAAGTACCTCGAGCGCATAGCTCGAAGGGATTTGGATTTTCTGAGGTGAAGCATGTCCATTAATTCTGGGTTGGACATGGCTTTATATGTCAGGCATAGATCGCCTCTAAGTAGGCGGTATGCAACTGAGTACAGCTGGAGTTTCTTTAACCGAGCAGCATATGGCATTTGTTTGAGCCCCTTGATCCTCTTGGTGAGGTGCTTTTGGGGTCTTTCTAGGTGCTGCAGGTGTCGGGTAAGGTACATCCCGAATGAGGCATTGTATTCAATTATGGGCCTGATGAGGGATGAGTAAAGGGGCACAATGACCTCCCTTGATCTAGATGTGAATCCCTTCATGATAAGGTGGGCTATATAGAAGGTTTTTCTAACCACTTTGGCCACGTGGTTGTCAAAGGAGAGATTGCTATCAACTTGGGTCCCCAGATCCCTAATTACTTCTTCCGTACTTAATGGATTTCCACCTATGTGGTAATTTGTGGGCGCTTTGTTTTTGCCAAAGGGGATGACTATACACTTTTTGGCGTTTAGCTTGAGGCCATGGCTCTGGCAACAGTTATCTGTCTCAATGAGACCATTTTGGAGGATGCTTGTGTCAGCTGGAGAGTCGATTATGGCGCCCAGTTTGCAGTCATTTGCGAACTTGGTCAGCCATAGTCCTCCCGTGTTGGCCTGTACCTCCGAAAAATATATACCGAACAAGAGAGGTCCCAGGACTGACCCTTGTGGGACGCCGCTTGTAACTGTTTTGGAGTCTGACATGGCTCCAGCAATTCTGACCATGTGGGTTCTATCCTTGAGCCAGTTTGCAACCCATCTTATGACATAAGGGTTTATATTTAAGCTGGAGACCTTATCTATGATGCTCGAGTGGGGTATTGCATCGAAGGCTTTTGCGAAGTCCAGGTAGGCTGTGTGGACCACATTCCCCTCGTCAATGGCCTTCGTGACTGTTTCAAAGAAATCGACCAGGTTCACAAGGCAGGATCTGCCCTTAAAGCCGAATTGGGTAGGATCCAGTGTCTGTAGGTTCCCAATATCTTTATTTAGGAGTTCCATGATGATCCTCTCCATAGCTTTGCAGACCAGGCTAGTCAGGCTTATGGGGCGGTAGTTTCCAGGGTCCATTGTGGCACCACCTTTGTGGAGAGGGACCACTTTTGCTGTACGCCATTCTTTGGGTACATATCCTGTAGTAAGGCTGAGATTGAACAGTAGCTTTATGTTGGGGTTCAGCTCTTCTTGGAGTTCATGTAGGACGCAGCCCGGGACACCGTCTGGTCCCATTGATGCTGTGTTTTTTGCTTTGGAGAGGGCGGCTCGTACCTGAGCATCTGAGATGTCAGGGGGGCAGCACTCAGCTGGGATAGATATTTGCTCTTTTGGGGGGGAGAAGTTTGCACTGAACCTGTCAGCCAGGATGTTGGCAATGTCTGTGGGTTCAGTGTATTTTTTGTCATTTTGGACCAACTCTGAGCATACCTGGGAGTTACCACCTAGGTTCCTAACATAACTAAAGAAAGCCTTGTGATTATCTTTAGTGTCCTGTGCAATTTTTCTTTCGAAGCTGGCCTTAGAAGATTTTATGAAGGACCGTAGTTTTTTGCTAATACTGATCAGAGATGCCTTCCCTTTTAGGTAGTAGCTTCCTCCTTCTGTTGTATAGTTTATTTATGGCTGGGGTCCACCAGACAGGACGCCTGCCTTTGGGGGATTGGGTCTTGGTTTTATTTGGGATTGCATGATCCATGCATTCCTGGAGGTGTCCATAGAATGCTGTTATAAAGGATTCTGCAGTTTGGACCGTAGTTTCCACTGGCCCGGGGGGTTTGAAGGATTCCACCTCGGTTTTGAGGAGTGAGAAGTTTGCTTTAGAGAAGTTTTTCGCTGTGGTTTTCTGGGCTGGGGGTGGGGTCAGCATGTGGACATCCAGTGAGATTAATTTATGGTCCGATCTTACGAGTGAGGGGTATACCTCAGAGTCCCCATGTTGGTGATGATCAGGTCCAGTATGTTTTCCCCTCTTGTGGGAGTGGTGACTAGTTGTTCCATAGCATTTGAGTTTATAAATTCTAGGAACCTTTGGGCTAGGGTATTGGGGCTTGAGTAATGCTCCCAGTCTATGTTTGGGTAGTTGAAGTCTCCCAATATAATGGTGTTTGGAGAGACCTTCATATTTTCCAGTGTTCTCAGGAAAGTCGAGTGGGGTTCCTGAGTTTGGGAAGGTGGTCTGTAGCAGGCTATAAACTGAAAGGCAGTTTTACCCACTGTTAGTTGCACATGGATGGTCTCAGATGCTACGTGCAGTGCCACCAACCTGGAGGTGTGGGTATCTTTGATGAATATGGATACTCCCCCCTCCTTTTGTGGTTTGGTCCAAGTTTTGGGGCCGAAAAGCATGGTATGAGGTATAACCTGGTAGTGCTGGGTGCTCTCAGGAGCCTTGAACCAGGTTTCTGTCACTGCACAGACATCGATGCTTTCCATGCTGAGGAGAGCTTCGAGGGCGTGCATCTTGAGGTTTAGATTTCTGGCGTTGAGTAGCATTACCCTTAGTTTCTTTTTCCTTGTGTTATCTATGGAGGTGGGTTTGTCTTTTGAGTCTTGCCTAAAAAAGGCACTATGGGTGTGGCAAGAGCCTTTGCCAATATCTGAAAGCCCAGGGGTGACAGGTGGAAGCCGTCCCTAGTGAAGCAACGTGGCTTGTCGAGCATGTCATCCCAGGCTGACTGGCACTGGATCCCCTTTGAATGACACCAAAACTTTAGCCAATTGTTGAAATTGATCACCTTGTCTTTATATTGTGGCATCATTCTTGGTGAGGGTAAGATGCTACTCAAGGTCAGGGTCATACCGGCCTGGGCTACATGCTCAGAGAGCTCCTCTATATATCTCTTTTCATGTAGTCCAGGAAGGTACATCTCAGGTCATTCACACCAGCATGGACAATGACTTGAGTCATATTTGTACTTGCCTTGGAGTGACCTGAGTGCTTGTGTTATGTGGCGAATCCTAGCAGCCAACAGGCAGCTCACCGTGACCTTCTCCTTGTTCAGCCTGGTGAGAGGGACGTCAGTGTGTCTGACAATAGAATCACCTATTACAAGTGTATCAGGTGTGTTGTTTAGCCTTAAGGGCTGTGACTGTTCGGCACACTGGCTTTGTGAACTATGTGATGCATGTGTTCTGTTTTGGGGGAGCGGTTGCTTGGATGTCTGCTTTGGAGGTCTCTGCTGCTTAGGCAGATTTTTATTTAGAGCCTCCGAGTATGTTTTTGTGTGTTTATGTGTTTGGTTTGCTGTTGTGGTAGGTCTATGTGGTTTGTGTGGTTACCTTCTCCTCCTGACTGGTTACACCAGTACTGAGTTGAGAGAGCTCAGCCTCCAGTTTGGCTATATGGTTGCATCTTTCACATATGTTAGAATTTGTTGGGAGGAAGAGTGGGTTGTCTGTGTACATGAGACAGTTGTAACATTGCCTCAAGATTCCCAGATTCACCAGCTGGACTGGAGAGAAAACAGACAACTGACCTTTGGACATGCTAGAATAGTATAGGGAACTCCTTTATAATTGAATCAAAAGGGCCAATGGGGAACAGAGTACTCAAAGGGAGTATGTGAGGATGTAGTCTTTTAATTTTTTAGTGATAACTTATAGAATTGCTTGTATGAGTAAGTGCCGGGCTTTAGATTAAGAATAGAGTGTTTATTTTGAGAGCTAGAGCAGATTTTGTGGAGCCGAAATTGGTTTAAACCCGATTAAGCGGCACTGCGCTATGCGCAAAATCACGCAAAGCTGCACTAACACGGGTTTTATACAGGGGGACTTGAAAGAGCTAGAAATTGGCCCAAAACAGCCAATAGACTACACGATTCTTGTGCTGGGTTCACTCCTCCAGGGACAGATAGGCTGCTCTAAGCTCCCCACTCCCACTGGTGAACAAAGAAGCCTCCTTTTATCCAAGAAAGGAAATGGGCAACACAGGAACTATCCAAAAGTCCAGAATACAGCAAAGCCTGTATTAGAGACTATCTTAGGTCAGGAAAGGCGGGAAACCAGGATCATTTTTTTGTTTTTTTTTTGCTTTTTAGTACACAGACAGCAGAAAATGCAGTAAATATATAACACAGGCTAGCACACTTGAGTGTGTAGCCTCAACAGGTAAATTCAACAAACAGGACAAACTTTCAAAGTGCAGGTAAAAAAATAACTGTAAAACAGCTTTAAAGAGGCAAAAGAGCAGATATTCTCGCTTTTCAGCGAGAACGGACAGTCGCACAGATAATAGCAGAAAAAAATATACTTAATCAGGTAAGCAGTCGCTCTTTTTGTCTCTCTGCAGGTTACTAAAGGTTCTAATGCCATAAGATAAGTGAATTTTATTCTTGCTAGAAAGATTATTTGTGCTTTTATGTTATTTTGTTTGTAGTTTAACTAATGGCCAAAAGTTTCCTCATTTCAATATTTTTTGTTGAATACTCATTATCAAATTGTATATTGTACTGACCATATTTTAATGGAGCTTTTGCCCAAGTTGCTTTTAAACCCAGTTCTTTGTCTAGAAAGGAGAGAATTTTTATAATTATGGATCTTGGTGGTGATAGTGAATTAGTAGGTATTCAGTACTGGCTTACCTACTATTGATCAATGGGCCCTTTCAATTCCAGAAGAAAAGAAACACTAGCATACCTTCCAAAAAATAATGTGAACGGCGTAATCCATGCTATACGCCAAAATGAGTAGGGAATACGATCTGCCTAAACACCACCAATGTACAGGACTGCAGAAGTTACCACAGCGTCTCCAATAAACGATTTCTTTAAACAGACTGCTGCTATATTAGGCATCCAGCGTTCACGGAATCCACCACCAATATAAGTTATTCAAAATTTATTGACACAAAACAATCCAGGTTAAGCGCTTTCACACACTACAGCGTGTGCTTCCTCAGAACAACATTCTCCTGCTATACCATTGCTTAAATAGCCAAATTGGCGCTCAAAACATCTTAACTGATGTTGTCGCTTAAAGCAATAGTTAAGCGACAACATCAGTTCACATTAATTCCAGAAGAAAAGCATTCCCAAAAACAGAAATTTGGGTATCCTAGATGACAGAAAATATTTGTATCAATTAATCTAAAAATTCTAATACTGCATCTCCTCTCCATTCCAAGGCTATCTAGTTTATGCTGTAACCAGGTATTCTGTTTAAAAAAAAAGTCTGTATTTTTCCTTCTTTATGTCTTCTCTCAACATCAAATATAGTAGTTTCAATGTCTGTAATTTGTTTGTTGCTAATGAATCATTTCTTTTAAGGGAAATATATGGGAAACAGCTTTAAATAAACACCTAAAAAGTACAAAAATATGAAGAAAACTGCACAGCTCTGAAAACTTGTTGCCTTCACTTAGCCATTGAAGCTCCGCCCCAATGCCTTCCCTTTTCCTTACATTTAGCATTAATTTCACAAGAAATAAACCTACTGCATTGGAATAATGAAGATGCCATTCTAAATGTCTGGCAAATGGTTAGACAGCAGCCAACTCATTGCCCTCCAAGGAAGAAAGTCACAAGATCACCCACCTACAAGAGTGGTCAATGTGCAATTCAGGTATATTTCCTTCTAGTGAAGAAAGGGCTTTGTGTTCACATCATAGATTGCTTGGTCATCCCTGGTTAAACAATCGCCACCTTGGTCATCCCTGGTTAAACAAACAATCGCCACCTCAGCATATGAGTAAGAGAGAGGAGATATGCGGCTGAGGCAGGTAGGGAAATAATATGCCTATAGAAAAGCTGGTAGTGGAATGCAGAAGTCCAGGAACCTATCAAAGAAAGTAGTACAGGAGAAAGTGGAAGATAGAAAATAAAGATCAGGCAAAGAAGGCATGATGACTGACTAACAAAGAGTAATAAAAGCTGTCACAAAGGCAAAGAACAAGCTGCCAAAGAAACTGTGGAAATCATCTCAGCAGATGGCACAAAGAAGCTCCATCAGGCTGCAAAGCAACAATAGGAAATTAAAGACAGTTGGTAAATGCCAATCAAAGGGATGTCAGTAAAAATCAAGGGTAGCTGGAAGAAATACTTCAAACAGCTTCTGAATGAACAACCCCTATGGAAGCTGTACTGCCATAGCACGACCTGCAATAAAACAGATGAAGGATAACAAATCTTATATGTACAAACTGTGTTATGGAAGATGAAGTCAGAGAAAGATGCAGGCACAGATGAAGTCACTGCAGCTGTGATGATGTTAGTGGCTTTAGGGGAGAAATGGCTGCTGAAGTTAATCAACGTAGTATGGACAAAGTGGCACATCCCCAATAAGTGAAGAATAAGTAATCAAGTGTCACTTTATAAAAAAAAATAACATTCAAAACTGCATGCAATGCAGAGATATCAAACTCCTGTTACACTGTATAAAACTGCTAGGCAACTGATAAATGAATGAAAGTAAGATGGAAGATGAGTAGTTCAGAGTAAAATCAAGATGCAGAACAACTGACCCCATGTTTGCAGTGAGGCAGACAGTGAGAAGAAGTTGAAGATGTAAAAGGAGTAAAAATAAAATCCTTAGCTATATGGGTTACACCCTGCCAAGGGTATAACAGCCAGTCAGTTTCCAAAGCTTCAGGGCACTTTCCACGCACCATAACCAGCTGTCAAGCTCAAGCTGAGTTAACCAAAAGACATGTTTGGGAGCAAAGCCCTTCACAGCTTTCCTGCCAGCAGAGAGAAGGGATAACTGAGCCCTGAAAGGACAATGTTAGGCATAACAGAAAGTAAATGCTCACAATGGCATAAACAACATACCAAAAAACAATAGGGATGGAGAGCAGGAGCGGCTACTACAGCAGTGATCATTCGACCATCTACTGTTAGGGTAATCTTACACAACTGTATTATGTTCATCATTTTGATCACTGCTGCAGCAGCCAAAGCTATATGGGTAGATTACCCTAGCTTACTAAATCTGGACGGCGCAGTGGTAGCGTTGTCGCCTCACAGCAAAAGGTTTTCTGGTTCGATTCTTGGCTGGGGTGCCTTCTGTGTAGAGTCTGCATGTCCTCCCTGCATCCGTGTGGGTTTCCTTTGGGTGCTCCAGTTTCCTCCTACAATTCAAAGACATGCATATGGAGCATTTCTCCGTGGGCCTCCGCTGAAAACTGGGTTTGTTCCAAGTCGGACTTTCCCAGTAAACAAATGTAAAAAAAAAAAAAAAAAAATTTGGGACGTGAAAGGAGAAGAGTCCAAGAGCCCTCAGAGAATGGTCCAAGCAAAGCCTGAACTAGACCTACACAAAGAATCAACCTTGTAGTGCTTTGTAAAAGTATGTACAGAGGACCAAGATGCAGCTTCTAGACCAGTTCTAAAATCCAACCCTCTCCAAAAAAGCAACAGAGGAAATCACAGCCCTGGGAGAGTGGGCCTTAACCCTGCCTGGAATACTTCTGTTATGGCAAGTACAATGAAAGGTAACACTTAGACAACCATTCAGAAATAGTCTGTTTTGACACAGGTTTTCCCTTCTTACCTTCACAAGAAATGAACAATTCATACAAAGATCTGGAAGATCTAGTTTTGTCAAAATAGTACCAGAGTTGTCTGTGGACATATAAGGTCTCATTTTTAGTACCAGGAAAGAAAACAGAGATGGATAGTTTGGCTTAAAGTAAAGTCAGATACCACTTTAGGCATAAAAGAAGGATTACTTCTCAAAGAAACCCTGTCCCTATGAAAAATGAGGCATGATTGACACCATAAGAGCTAGCAACTCAGATACTCTTCTTGCAGAGATTAGAGCAACCAGTAAAACTGTTTTCCATGTTAAGAACCTCAAGTCAGTTGGAATAGCTGAGTCAGATGGAGTAACTGTTATCTTCTCTATCACAAAATGAAGATCCCAAGGAGGGGCCACTGGTTTGCCTGCAGGCCTCTTATGCAAAACCCCTTTCAAAAACATGAGACTGTAATGAAAGAAGAGGATCCATGGGCAGACATGCTAAAATGGCTGATAAATGAACCTTGATAAAGGAATAAGAAAGGCCAATGGATAGTAACTCATACATATAGATGAATAAGAAAGGCCAAAAGATAGTACCTCATAGATATACTTTAGAACCAGAGAACGACTATCCCTAAATGGGTGCTGGTTATGTTGTTGTCACCACCTAGAAAACCTTTTCCTTTTGCTAAAATACAATTTTCTGGTAGAAGGCTTTCTAGCCTCCATTAGTAGCTGCTGCATGTCCTCAGTAAGCAAGTGCCTAAAAATGAATGAAAACCCCATCATCCAGGTTGTCAACTGAAGTTAAGTGATGTCGGGATGTATAAAACAACCCTGTTCTCATGTCAGGAGATCCTGTCTCTGAGGAAGTTTGTGGTAATTGCACCTCTCCATTTCCAAAAGAAGGAAAACTGCAGTTGCCTGTGCTAGAAGGGAGTCACCACAATGACCTTTGGAGATTCCTTAAGAATATTCAGAAATACCCTGGATACTAATGGAAAGTTTGGAAAAGCATATAGGAATGTTCCTGTCAAAAAAAAGCAAAGATATCAATCTTCCAGGCCTTTGTGAATGGTGTCCTGGAACAGAATCTTGCCAGTTGATTGATCAGGGAAAAGGCAAATATGTCTACTTAAGGAACTCCCCACAGATGGATAAAATCTTGGAAGATTCCCTGATCTAGTTGCATTCATGAGGATCTGTCCTGATCCTGCTCAATTTGTCTGCAGCACAATTTTGCTGTGACAAAACATAGGAAGCATGTAGAGTGAGACTTAGCTGTGAAGCTATATGCCAACCTAGCAAGGTTAGTCTGCAAAATGGATACGACCTGGTCCTCCTTGCTTGTTGCTGTACTACATGACTGTGGTATCGTCTGTAATCACTTTAAGACATCCCAGGGACCAAAGATGGTTCAGGCGGTTGAGTGCCTTGATCAGGGCAAACACCTCCTTGACATTTATGTGCCTGCATCTGTCCTTGGTGTCCCACACCCCCTGCACTTTTACCACTCCTGAAACTGCTCCCCAAGCAAAGTCCAAAGCATCTGTGGTGATTGTCTGCTTTGGAGCAGGGAGGGAGAAGGGAAGACAAGGATTTAAGGACATCTGTTGTCTCCACCAAATTGATTTCTCTAACCAACCCCAGCACTGGGATTTGAAAAGATAAAGGGAGTTGATGCTGGGACCAAAGAGGTTTCCGATACCAATGTACCTTAAATCATGTGGAGTCTTCCCAATGGTATCATAAGAATTACAGATGCCACGAGACTCAAAATCCTGAGGTATTCCCTCACAATGACGTGAGTCTGAATGGAAAACCTTAAAATATTTCTAAATAAAGATCTAATTTATCCTGTGGAAGGAAAACCTTTGAACTGAGATGTCTAGTTGACATCACAGAAACAAATCTTGTGTGAAGGAGACAAAGATTTCTGACTGTTCTATTGGAATCCCAGCTTGTGTTAAAGCTCTCTCACCCAAAAGAGAGGTTCTTGATACTTTTGAAAAAGACTTTGCAAAGATAAGCAATTCCTCTAATTAAGTGAAAATGTGGATAGCATGTAGTCTGAAATGAGTTATTAACTGGAGCTAGATACTTTGTGAACACTCTTAGTGTAGTGGATAGCACAAAGAGTAAGGCTGAGAAGTGATAATGCGATCCAGACAAACAAAACATTAATAAAAGTCTGAATAAATAGGTATGTGGTAAGCATCTTTTAAGTCTAGTATTGCCAATAAAGCTCCATCCCCCGCACCCTTAGTTCGTTATCTAAGAGTCAGGATATGGCTTCCTTTCATGGACGTCATTGAAACAGATTGGAACCACTCCTAGGTTATGGAATTCCTTATTGTCCTTTGGCAAACTCGATCTGAGGGTTGGAGGGAGATGGCAGGACGTTGTGGGTAGGATGGAGGTGCTCGGATCTGTTGGCTTGGAGGGCTGCCGGCTCGGATCCGATACCCACAGGTTGCAGACAAATGAAGTTACCTACTCAGATGGAACGTTATGGTGAGTACATAACTTCTTTTTAAATTTGTTGGATGCACATCGACAGCCACATTTCTATTTACATTGCAGTAAGAAGATTAGAAAGCCTGATTAGTTATTTGTCTCCTTTTCCTTAGCCAAACCTAGAAGAAAGGTTTCCAAAGTGATACTTTGTCTTTTTCATTTTTCCTCACAAATGGGGATTGGATTAGATCGTCTGATCGGACTCTGCTGCATACACAAGACTTTGTGTCCGACTCTCGAGCTCCTCCCTTTACCCATAATGTTGTGTTCCATCCCCAGCACCTTAGAGCTCATTTGCCACCATCGTGGTTGGACATAGGTTCCACTCTTGAGCATAATAAGCAGTATTTTTCTTGTAATAATTTGGTTTATTTCTAAAACTTGCTTCCTTTTCTATTAAAACTTGTGGCTTCTTCTGTCCATTTCCTCTTTCTCAACTTTTTGCTGGCATCAGGGTCTCTTTTCTCCTCCTGTTAACTTTTACTCAGTTTAAGTAGTATCACTACCATTGTTGGTGCATCTCTTTTTCCTTTTCTTATCTTTTTAGGTATTCTCTAACATACCATAGCTGGTATTCCCTATTCTTTCTTAGATTATTTTTTGAAAAAAAATGTATTTAATACTTTGTTTATTGTGGATTTTTCGATATAGGTTATACTGTAATTTCCTTCCTCGCCATGTCAGAGAAACCTACTGGCTTCAAAAAGTGTGTTTCTTGTGGGCATAAGATCCCAAACTCAAATGCTCACAAGACATGCCTGTATTGCCTAGAGCCAGACCGTCTTCACTCCTCGTGTCCCAATTGCACCACCTTCAGTCCCAGGATGTTATCGGACAGGTGCAACAAACTGATTTTAAAAGGGTTGCTACCTGCATCTTCTGGGGCTCAAACCCCAACCAAATGCTTAATTAAGTTTCTTCAGATGCCAGAAAGAGATGTCCTCAGAAGTCCCCAAGGGCTTCTTCGGAGTCACTGGAAAAGATTAGAAAAATTTCAGATGTTACTACCTTTGATCCGAAACCTCTTGGGCCACCTTCGGATTCAAAGCCTTCATTGGATCCAAAAGCTTTGGCTCTTATTTTCATTCCCGCTTGCTATCTACTTCTTTATCGGAACTTAAACCCTCTGATCCGACAACCAGTTCAACTCATAGAAGTTGTACTCCACAGTATGCACTAAAACCTGTTTCTCCTTCTCTGCCCACTCAACATTTTCAGACTCCGAGGAAACACTGTAGACCCTCATCCACAGCATCTTTCAGGTCTTTGAGGAGTTTGACAGACGCAAATGTGGATATGGTGATGCAAAAATTTCTCAGGGCTCAGATCCAGATGGGGCTCCTGTGAGCTCCATCCCCTCCTGGATCCGAGCGCACCTGCAAAGTCCATACTCTCTCCTTCTCTGATCCATATGGTGGTTTCAGAGTCCCAGGATACCAGATTACCAAAAGGTTCAGTGACTGATCCAAGGAAAATACTTCCTTTGACTCTGACCAGTTCTGCTCCGATGCCATCGGATCAGGGTTCATCTCGGATCCAAAAGGTCGGAGGCGGGTCTGAGGGGTTGCGTTTGACCCCGACTTTGTCAAATCCATCCCCTTCCTCTTGGAGCCTCTGCTCTGGAAAGCTCGTGCCCAATTCTCCCCATGAGGCTCAGATCCCAGGGGTGACCCCGATCTTCCTTCCTTGGAGGCTTCGGCTCTGGGGGGGGGGGGGGGTTCCTCTGATCCTTCGGTTTTCAAGGTGATGGGGCTTTCTCACTTCCCCCCCTCTTCTGATACCTCTTCCAAACACCCCATGGAAGAGGTTCCTTTGAAGAGGACCTTTTAAAAGGAGGGACACAGACTCGCCCATGGAGTCTCACATGGATGACACTGATTTTGATGAAGAAGGATCCCCCAGATTGCCAACCGATGGCATTGGAGATATCCTTGAAATCCTCAAACAGAAGGGTGTTTGGTCTTCATGTCCTTCTCATGAAGACTCCATGTGTCTGGAAGCTTTCAGTTCTGGACCATCTGTGCCTTGGGTGACCCCCCCCCCCCCAGAAGATGAGCTGATTGACTTGGTTTCCTGCCAGGCTTGGAAGAAGCTGGACACTGTTGATATCTCCAAGTACCTGGACAATTTTCTAGTCCCTGTTGCTGATGGATCCCACTGGAGCAAGGGAGTCCCAGTTGATGCTATAGTGGTGGCGGCAGTCACCAAGAAGGAGCTAGCTGAACAAAGCTCCTCTGTCCACTAACTGAACAAGGGAGTCCAGAGCGATGGACAGATTTGGAAAGCAAGCGTACTTCGCAGCTGAGGTTGCTAAACTACTTGGCACACTTCAGTCGGCTACAGAGAGATTTGATGAAGAAACTATCAGACACGCTGAATCCATGTCTGCGGAGGATTTCAAAAAGATTTCCTCTGAAATGGCCATTCCACTGTCCATTTCTAATGCATCGATGAAGCTGATCTCCCATGCAGTGGAAGGTACCTCATGAGCAGCCGGTTCAGGCATAGCCATAAAGAGACATACCTGGATGCAACTGTGCAATTTTAAGGAGCCCTTCAAGGCTTCCTTTGTCAGTGCTTCCTTTGATGGCACTCCCTTGTTCGAGCCATCAGTTAAAGACATGCTTACCTACAGTGAACAAGAGGGAAAGACTGTCTGCTGTAGGAATCAAGTTTTCTGCCCCTCAACAGACCTTCTGTAGAAACCAGCAAAGGTGATATGATGTGGTTCTGAAAATCTCTGGGACCTCTCCAGGATTCACTTGGGGATAATTCCTCCAGAGACAAAGGAGGAAATTTGAATAGAAGAGTCGCCCTAGAGGCAGAGAGAGCCTGAATAATCAGGGCTTCAGAGATTCTTTATCCGATGGACCTTATCAGCACTCCTGAAGTGCTGCCTGTCTGTCCAACTTTGGAGGCAGTCGGGTGGTCATTTCTCTTTGCACCTAGATGCCTGGACAGATATCACAACAAATTCATGGGTGCTAAGAATCATATCCAGAGGGTACTATGTACCATTTTCCTTTCTGCCTCCTATCCAAATGAGAAACTTTCTAATGGTCCACCAAGTCAGAGGGAAGATGCAGCCCAAGAAATACAAAAACTGCTGCAGAAGATACTCATCCAGGTGATCCCACCTGACCAGATAAGGATTCGGAACTTCCACTTCTTTTTAGTGCCAAAGAAAACAGGGGACACAAGACCCATTTTGGATCTAAGCAAATGAACCAGTATGTAAAGATGAAGTTCCATATGGTTATGGTTCAGTCCATCCTGCCTATTCTGAGTAAGGATGATTGGATGTGTTTATAGATCTCCAAGACACGTATTGTCACAAAAATGGACAGGCGATCCAGGAAATATCTGTGCTTTCGGCTGGGAGCCAATCATTACCAATTCAGAGTACCTCCTTTTGGACTCATCACAGCCCCAGGATGTTTACCAAATGTATGGCAGTCATGGCAGCTTATTTGAGACTGAAGGGATTCCAGGTGTTTCCATATCTCTGATTGGCTCCTCAATGCCCCATCCAAGCTTCAACTTCTACAAGCCAGGGACTACATGCTCCAGCTTTCCAACATTTTAGGCATCTCTATGAACCTTACCAAGTCAAACCTAGTCCTGGTACAGACCCTGGAATTTATAAGAACTCTCTTGGTTACCTACAACTCAGGTGGCATCCTCTCGATCGCATCATATCCTTGAGACATTAGGTTCAGTCTATACTAGCTCTCCTGTCTCCTCCAGCAAGATTACTATAAGCTCTTGGATTGATGTTCGCTGCCATACTTCTAGTCCCTCTAGCATGATTCTTTATGCAAATCCTTCACTGGACTTTGGTGATATAGTGGTCCATGCTTTATCAGCCCCTGTTTTTTTCCCATAAGACTCACCCCAATGTGCAAATATCATTCTTTGGTGGATTCAGTCCGATCTATTTCTGTGTAGACCATTTACCCTTCTGACCCCAGTTGCCTCAGTTGCCAAAGATGCTTTCCAGCTGAGATGAGGGGGGATTTCTTGGGAAAGATGGTCCAAGGCACATGGTCCTCCCTGGAGACCAAGTTGCATATCAACGTCCTAGAGATGAACACACACCTAGTGTTGCATTTCAAGACGTTCTCCCTGTAGGGGCTGTTGCAGTTCAAACAGACACGTCAGTAGTCTGGTACAGCAACAAGCAAGGGGAAACCTGATTTTATCCACTGTGCAGAGAGGCCATGAGGGTTTGGGAATGGGCGATCGCTTCATACTGCTTCCTCACTGCACTGCACATCCTGGGGAAAACCATTGCACTAGCAGACGGGCTCAACAGATCCATTCTGATGCCTTACGGGTGGTCAGTCAGTCAGTAGCGAATACGATCTTCAGCCACTGGGGCCAGCCCTGCTGTGACCTGTTTGCCTCAACCCTCAACAAGTGTAGCAAGTACTTCTCTCTGATCCACCCTCCGGGGGAGTCACCAAGAGACACTCAGATTCACACTTGGTCTTTGGGTCTCCTGTATGCCCACCTTCTTCTTCCAGAAAGCAAGCAGGCTGAAGATCATTCATCCTCATTTCCCCCTTCTGGCCTCAGCAGGTATGGTTCCCCTTCTTTCAGTCTCACTTGAGATGTCCTCCATGGGTACTGGAACCCTATTCAAGGTATTCTGTGTCATCCATCGAGAGTTCAACACCCCAATTTCCACTCCCTCAAACTAACCATATAGTTTCTTCACTTCCAGTAATAGGCAGTCCAGGCTTGCTTCCCCAGTTTTTGAGATTATCATGGCCTCCCAGAAGGCTTCTACCAAGAAAGTCTACAGGAGCAAATGGAAAAGATTTTCTATTTGGGCTTCCAACCAGAATACTGACCCTTTTTCAGCATCAACTTCAGCCATTCTTCTGTTTCTAAACTTTTTAAAGAAGGAGCTAGTTTTTCTACCATCAAATTTCAGTTGGCAGCAATTTCTAATGTCCATCCTCGAACCACATTCTTTTCTTTGGCTTTGTCTGGATTGTGTAGAGCCTTCACGAAGGGCGTCTTTATCCTCAGACCCCTCCCCCCCAGTAAAGGACCCCTGTCCTCCTTGGAACCTTACTGTGGTCCTTCAGGGTTCAACTCTGAAGCCCTTTGAACTGAAAGACAAATAAGGTGCCTCAACAGATCCTGGAAACTATTGCCCCATAAGCCTGACTAGCTTGGTCTGCAAAGCTATGGAAAGGATCATCATGGACCTCATAAATAAAGATATTGGGGACCTACAGACACTGGATCCTACCCAGTTTGGCTTTAAGGGCAGATCCTGCCTCTTAAAAAACCTGGTCGACTTCTTTGAAACAGTCACAAAGGCCATTGACGAAGGGAAGGCGGTCCACACAGCCTACCTGAACCTCGCAAAAGCCTTCGATAAATTATAGATAAGCTCACCAGCTTAAATATAAACCCCTATGTCACTAGATGGATTGCAAACTGGCTCAAGGACAGACCCCACATGGTTAGAACTGCTGGAGCCATGTTAGACTCCAAACCAGTTATAAGTGGTGTCCCACAAGGCTCAGTCCTGGGACCTCTCTTGTTCGGTATATATTTCTCGGAGGTACAGGCCAACACGGAAGGACTGTGGCTGACCAAGTTTGCAGATGACTGCAAACTGGGCACCATAATCGACTCTCCAGCCGACACAAGCATCCTCCAAAAGGGTCTCATAGAAACAGACAACTGGTGCCAGAGCCATGGCCTCAAGCTAAATGCCAAAAAGTGTATAGTCATCCCCTTTGGCAAAAACAAAGTGCCCATAAATTACCACATAAATGGTAATCCATTAAGTACAGAAGAAGTAATTAGGGACCTGGGGACCCAAGTTGATAGCAATCTCTCATTTGACAACCACGTGGCCAAAGTGGTTAGAAAAACATTTTATATAGCCCACCTAATCATGAAGGGATTCACATCTAGATCAGGGGAGGTCATCGTGCCTCTTTACTCATCCCTCATCAGGCCCATAATTGAGTACAATGCCCCTTTTGGGATGTACCTTACCAGACACCTGCAGCAACTGGAAAGACCCCAAAAGTACCTCACCAAGAGGATCAAAGGGCTCAAACAGATGCCATATGCTGCCCGGTTAAAGAAACTCCAGCTCTACTCACTGGCATGCCGCCTGTTCAGAGGCGATCTGTGCCTGACGTATAAAGTCATGTCCAATCCGGAATTAATGGACATGCTGCACCTCAGAAAATCCAAATCCCATCGTGCTATGCACTCGAGAGACTTCAACCTCAGCACTGAAATAAATAGGACAAGCTGGAGGGACAGATTCATAACCCAGAGGCTCCATTCACTTTGGAATAAAATCCCAGTCCAGGTTAGGCAGAGTCCCTCATTGACTCTCTTCAAGAGGAATCTTGATGAGTGGATGGGAGATCATAGGTTTACCCCGGGTATCACTTCTGTGTCACTGTTAGACAGAGGCACAGTATACTAACCTCGAAAAAGGGCATAGCAAAATAAATTTAAAATGGGTGGCGAAAGCCAAACACATTTTGGCTAGGCTTATAAATGCCCTAGGGCAGACAGCCTAGTATGAACCTATGAACCTATAAGAGATAAGGTGTAAGAAGACACCATTTTGAATTTGGGCACTATCAAAAAGAGATTTGGGAAAGAAGGATACAGAACTGGTCTCCAAGAATTTTCTTTCTTTGACACTAAGAACATCCTTGAATAAAAAGCAAAAAAAAGTTTTCCCCACCTTGAATGGAGGAAGTGGTTCTATCACTCTTTGTGACAGCATGTGATGAAGAACCAGTGGAAATGAAAGAATCTGATCGGAGGGATGAGGCACAACCCCTGGAAAGGTGGAATTTCCTCACATTGCCATCGGTAACACTGATTAATGATTTATAGAACCCATTTGTTTGAAACTATCTATTGCCAAAGAGAAAACGGAAATTCAGACTTTCTGGAATAAAAAAAAGAGAGGCCAGGGTGGGAGGAGGTCACAAGGTCTCGACTTCTGTTTTGGAACCCCCTTGCTATTTCTTCTTAAAAAAAAGTTATGCACTCACCATAACGTTCCATGTTTGTTGTCTATCTCACCATTCATTCTTACAATGATAGGTTCGGAGCCAATCCTCGGCTCCGACTCAGCCTCAGCCGAATACACAGCTGAAAGACTCAAACTTGGCTCGTGGCAAGTAGGTATCCTATGATGCAGTGGTGTAACTCCCCAGATCTTGTTTGCTGCTACTACTAAAGAAATTGTAATGAACCATATATATATATATATATATATATATATATATATATATATATATATATATATATATTCACATATATACACACAGACACATATGCTATCCCCAATGGAATAAGAGAAACAAACTGAAGCAAGGAACTCCTGAAAGGAGTAAGACATCCACTAGGTCCACAAGGAGTCCCTTGATGGGAGAAGGAGGGAGGGTTTGTAAGAATGAATGGCGAGATGGAAAACAAACATGGAACATTATGGTGAGTACATAACTTCATGTTATGTTGTCCTATCTCGCCTTCATTCTTAAAATGATGGGACAGTGTCCCTAGCACCTTTTCCCTGGGTGGCTCACAAGAGTACACCTTTAAGCACAGTGGACCCAAAGGAGGCCCTGTCGCTGGAGGCCAAATCCACTTTATAATGCGTGATAAATGTATGAGGAGTAGCCCAGATAGGTGCAGCACAAATATTATCCATAGGAATTCTGACCCGAAAGGCAGAAGACGTAGCTAGTGCTCTACTGGAATGAGCTTTAACCTTGAATGTCAAGTCACTATTGTTTGAGGTATAGATGAAAGTAATGCAGTTTGAGAGTCAGTTGGAAAGGGTAGTTTTAGAAACTGGCCTACCCTTTTTTGCATCTAAAAAAGATATAAACAACTGGTCAGATTTTCTAAAATCATTTGTCCTATGCAAATAGAATCTGAGTTGTCTGTGCACGTCCACATGATGTAATTTATATTCTGCCTTGTTGCTGTGATTAGGGAAAAACACTGGAAGCTCAATAGATTGATTTATGTTAGCTGAAGAAGAGACTTTAGGTAAAAAGGATGGATTAGTTTGCAAGGATACCCTATCCTTATGAAATATCAGATATGGAGGTTTGATAGATAGGGCTTGCAACTCTGATACCCTTCTAGCAGATGTTATAGCAACCAGAAAAATGGTCTTCCAGGAAAGGAACTTGAGGTCTGAAGATGAAGAAGGTTCAAAAGGTGGTAATTTAGATGAGATAGAAAAAAAATTTAAATCCCAAGGAGGAAGGGGTTCCTTAAAGGGAGGTCTTAATAAGGAGACACCCTTCAAGAAGGCTCTACACAACCTGTGTGACATTAGGTTCGAAGTAGGATCACCAATGTGGAAATTTGAAATTGCAGCGAGTTGTACTCTGATGGTTGCTGCAGCTGAACCCTGTTGGAAGACTTCCGCCAAGAATTCCAAGATAGAGTGAACAGGCGCAGAAAAAGGGTCAACGTTTCTGTTTTGAGCCCAAAGAGAACATTTTTCCATTTGCTAGAATACAGTCTTCTGGTGGAAGCTTTATGAGAGGATATCAAAATATGTTTAACTGTCGGAGTGAAATTCTGAAGCCTGACTAAATTGGGAAGTGGAGCAGCCGAGCTGCCAAGTTGAGGGTGTGGATAGAAGGATGAAGTGAACCCGACATTGTCAGCAGGTCTGGAACTGGGTCCAGAATCCAAGGCTTCTCCTGAAGGTGAGGCTAAAGGAAGGGGAACCAAACTTGACAAGGCCAGTAAGCTGCAATGAGAATCATCCTGCTTCCCAAGGACTGTGCTTTCTGAATGATTCTGGGTATGAGAGGAAACCGAGGAAAAGCATACAGACGTCTCGGGAGCCAATTGTGAGCAAGTGCATCTCTCGGTATCTTCCCTGGTGGGGGAATTAGGGTAAAGTAGTTGTGGCACGTGGCGTTCATGGGAGTGGTGAAAAGATCGCAGCAAGGCAGACCCCATGTTCCGAAAATCCTTTCTGCTAAGTTCTGATTGAGAGACCACTCATGAGGCATTAGAATTGCCCTGCTCAGCTTGTCTGCTATCACGTTGGACTTCCCCCGAATGTGCGTTGCTACTAGAAAGCTCTGGGAAGAAACTGCCTATTGTCAAACTCTTAGGGTCTCACGACAAAGGGGGTAAGATCTGGTTCCCCCCACTTGTTTAAGTACCAAACCACAGACATATTGTCCGACTGTATCGCAATTGTTCCTAGAAGGATAGAGTCATGAAGTGCTTGCAACACGAGAAGCACTGCTCTCATCTCTAGGACATTTATATGCAAGTGAGCCTCGTGTTCTTGCCATATACCTTGGACTGTACTCCCCAGATAATGCCCCCCCCCCCTATCTGGGAAGCATCCGTGGTCACTGTAGCTAATGGTTGTTGTGGAACAAAAGGTCTCCCTATGGTCACATGGCTGGAGTGTATCCACCATCTTAAGTCCTTTTTGCATGATTCCGTTATCCTGATAAGGTGAGACATAGGAAGCTCTTGAAGTGACCATTGGGAGAACAAAAGCCACTGAAGGATCCTCATGTGCATTCTGGCAAGGGGAACCAGTGTTATGGTGGAAGCCATTGTCCCTAATAATTTAAGAACTATCTTTGCTTTCACCTTGGTCTTGGGAAGAAGATGAAGTATCTGTTGCCTGAGTGCTGAAACTCTGTCTGTTGGAAAATGTGCTATCAAGGAAGCAGTGTCTAGATCTGTGCCTATAAATGTAAAATGTTGACAGGGCAACAAGGCAGATTTTTGAAAGTTGACTGCAATACCCAATTGAGTGCAAATTTCCAAGGTCACATCCCTGGCTTGTTGGAGTAGATGCTTGGTGGTGGCAGATAGCAGCCAGTCGTCTAGATAGGGAAACACTCTGAATCATAGATGCCTCAGGTGAGCCATGACTACTGCCATGCATTTGGTGAATACTCTTGGGGCTGCAGTGAGACCGAAGGGCAGAGCTCGGAACTGATAATGACTGGCTCCCAGCTGGAAATGTAAATACCTTCTCTATGCCCCTGTCCATTTTAATGTGGTAGTAAGCATCTTGAAGGTCTATCGAGCACATCCAATCATCTTTCCCTAAAAATGGAAGTACAGACTGCAGTGTCATCATTTGGAACTTTGACTTCTTGACAGATTCGTTTAAATTGTTTAGGTCCAATATGGGTCTCCAGTCCCCTGTTCTTTTTAGCATAAAAAAGAATCTTGAGTAAGTTCCGAATCCTGTTTGGTGTGCGGGGACTTCTTGGACGACTCTTTTGTGCAGCAATTTTTGAATTTCTATAGTTGCTTGCTCCCTTAGATTGGGTGGAACATCTGTCCCACAGACCAGAACAATCCCAGGGTAGGAAAAGGGAATGGAATACCCTCTGGAAATTATTCTTAGTACCCACTTGTCTCTTATGATAGTTTGCCAGGCTTCTGGGTACATAGATAAACATCCCCCGACTGCCTCCAGAGCAGAGCGGTCGAGCCTCCTTTCAGGAGCGCTGATAGGGGCATCCGTGAAAGGAATCACGGTCGCCCTGGTTTTGCGGGCTTCCTCTGCCTCTAGGACAGCATCTATTGTTGTTACTTCCCCCTCTGCCCCTGGGGAAGGATTCACCCCATGCATCCTGTAAAACTCTCTAGGATCTTCTGAACTACATTTTCCCACTCTGCTGACCTTTAGGATAAGGTCTTGAAGGTACGGAAAAACGTACTCCAACGGCAGAGAGAGTTTTTCCTTCCTGCTCGCATCGGGTGAGAGTGCCTTTTACTTTGGGCCCAAAGAGTGATGACCAGCAGAAAATGAAACTGATACCAAACCAAGTAGTAAAGAAATAAAGTCCAAACCACCACACTGGTAATAAAATCGATTCTTTTTACTTCCAACCACAACAGATGAGCGCTTTCGTCTAATACATAGACTTCATCAGATGAAAGCACTGATATCATGATACACTTATATATGAAATCACAAACAATTAAGAATCCATTAATTATGATTTAAAGACATACAGGTTCAAAAACCAAATAATCAATTTTAAAAAAACTTCCCAGCTTTCAAGACTTTAATAAACACATATATATTCTATATACAAACTTTAGTAATATAATTATTCAACTGATAAAATTCAAGTAGTAAAAATGTGCAACAATTTTAAAAAAAATATGTAAAAATTTATAATCTTTTGGTTTATTATATACTTTCAGCTTTTTTATGTAGCACAGATTTTATACTGATATAGTCATTTAAACCTGGTGGTGAGTTTGAATTCAGCATGAGCTGCCGAATCAGCTCTTTATATAGTAGATGGTTCTTGAGGTCCCCCCCTCCCTTGTGTAAACCATACCTAACTGTGTCAATAATACCAAACTTGAAACTGGATACACCTGAACATGCAGTGCTGTGTTTATATAGAGCATTGGTCTCCCTATGAGTTCTAATTTCATATAGGTGTTCATAAATTCTGTCCTAGAAGGGTCTCTCGGTTTTACCAATATAATATGCCATACATGTAGTACAGATAGCAATATATACTAACATGTTGGATCTACAATTCCCCTTAACAAGCTTCACCACACTTTTGAGACTATTGTTAAGTCTAATGGTATCAAGTTTCAAGTTTGGTATTATTGACACAGTTAGGAATGGTTTACACAAGGGAGGGGGGGACCTCAAGAACCATCTACTATATAAAGAGCTGATATGGCAGCTCAGGCTGAATTCAAACTCACCACCAGGTTTAAATGACTATATCAGTATAAAATCTGTGCTACATAAAAAATCTGAAAGTATATAATAAACCAAAAGATTATAAATTTTTACATATTTTTTTTAAATTGTTGCACATTTTTACTACTTGAATTTTATCAGTTGAATAATTATATTACTAAAGTTTGTATATAAAATATATATGTGTTTATTAAAGTCTTGAAAGCTGGGAAGTTTTTTTAAAATTGAATATTTGGTTTTTGAACCTGTATGTCTTTAAATCATAATTAATGGATTCTTAATTGTTTGTGATTTTATTTATAAGTGTATCATGATATCAGTGCTTTCATCTGATGAAGTCTATCTATTAGACGAAAGCGCTCATCTGTTGTGGTTGGAAGTAAAAAGAATCGATTTTATTACCAGTGTGGTGGTTTGGACTTTATTTCCAAAGAGTGATGAACCATCAAAAGGGGGATTAGTAAAAGTAGATTTAAAGGGCTCTGCAAAATTGCACAAGCGCATCCAGAAGTGTCTCCTAAGGGAAACTTCAGAACCTGCTGCCCTGCTCGCTCCATCAGCTGCATAAGAGATCAGCCTCATGGAGGAGTTGATGATGGAATTTAAGGTGGATAGCTGGGAGGAGACCTTCTCATTCACCCCTGCGGCCAATGTACCTTGTAGAGTATCTCCTAGTTCTTTCAGGAGATCTCTCTGCAGCCTTGTGAAGGGAGTGAGGTAGTTCAGCGAAGTGTAAAGGTCACTGACTAAAAGACACGCTTCCCGTATCTGTCCATCGTTTGAGAGTCTTTGTTCGGAGGATGGACAGATGAGGAAGTCTCTGAAAGTTCCTTCTTGGTGGCTGCTGCCACCACCATAGCATCTACAGGGGATCGGCAACATAACCGAAACAGATTAGGCTGGGCATACTTGCGCAAAAGTGCTTTTCACTAAAAGGCACTTTCGCATAAGTATGCCTGTTGTGGAGATTGCACGACAGTGGGGATAAGGGAAAATTCCCTTTTCCCCACTGTAGTCTGACCTTGGAGTGAGAATATTTAAGTGGGGGGTGCAGGGGGGCTTGCCCCCCCTGCAAAAACGTAAAAGTAATGTTTTATTCTTTTTTTTTTTTTAAACGCACTTCAATGAAAGCGCTTTTTCGGTGAAAAAGCTTTCGTAAGTGTGTTCGGTGATTGTGGCTTCGGACTATTGAACTTTCATTCAATAGTCCTAGATCCATCTACAGGTACCCCCTTAGTGAGGAAATCCTTTCCGGAAAGAGCTGATAAGAATTTGTTTGGCCTCCGAGGGACTGGTTCCATTGTGTCAGGTGACTCCCACGCCTTTCAACTGACCAAGACCATTAGCTCGTCGAAAGGCGGAGACATCCAGGAGGCTGAAGGTTGAGATCCAAAAGCCTTCAGGTACACTGACTACTCATCAGAAGGGGTGGAGGCTTGCCTGCCACCTCTCTGCTTCAGGATCTCTAGAATATCTGCAAATGAGAAATCAGAGGACGACTGTGGGGACCCTTCTGACTCCGAGGTCAGTGTCTGAAGTGACGGACTTATGTGGAGAGTCTACGTGCTTCCTCTTGCAAGTTCTATTCTGAGGGGGCTCCTCAGAAGAGTAATTTGGGGAGGCCTCGGAAGAGAGGGGTTCGCCCAATGGGGGATCCTGAGACTCTGGATCTCTGCTGTCCTGTGGAATGGGTGGTGCCAAGACAGTAGCCAGTGCCTTAGGGGTACAAGTGCTGGTATCCTTATGTGGAGCTGTAGGGGCAGACAGCACACTTCTCATCAGCTCAAAGGCAGATCCCACCGGCTCCCAAGATTCCCTCAGCTCTGAGGAGACAGAGGAAGCCAACAGACCCAGCGAGACTGGCCACGAGGCCGATGTAGGAGCCCAGCTCACCTGGGCCGATGCTCCAAGGGGTAGGCTTGGCACCGAAGATTGGAGCCAAGAATCCCCCTCGGGGCCAACCTGGGAACCCCGGCTCCCAGACTCTCCAGATGGTGCTGAGAGTGTTGGAGCAGAAGTCGGCTCCGTGATCACCGAAGGGGGTCTCAGAATCGATGGATCCACAGTAAGTGGCACCAAGCAGTCTGGCTCCGAAGTTCCTGCCTGGCTCGGAGGAGGAGCAACAATGGCTGCAATGGCTATACAAGGCTCGGGACAAATAATTTGGTTAGTGCTGGCGACTCAAAGAGTCTGCGCACCACCCATTCCACATCATCGTCAGATAAGCTCCTGGTGAACCTGGAGGATAGGGATGGAGAACAAGACCTGTGCAAAATGGGAGATCTCAGTGTAGGGGAGACCGGTGAAATCTCAATAGACCGGCTCCGAGAAGAGGTATCTTATGGCTCCGAAGAGTTTGGAGCCAAAGAACCAGGCTTGTCAATCAAAATAACCTGCGACAGTTCCGAAAACTGTGGAACCAAGGAGGTAGTAGCCTTAGATATTTTAGGTAACTTAACTGGAGGATCCAAATGAGCCAATGAAGCAGGTGATGGTCTTTTTTGAGGCTTGTCCTTTTTTGAAGAAGGAGGAAGAAGAACTGTGGATAGATTCCTCAAAAATTGGCTTTAAGAGTCCCTTAAGGATCAATTTGTTTCTCCTTTCTTGTAAAACCCTGGCACTGAAGGAAAGACAGAATGTACAATCCTCTTGCAAATTAATAGCAAGGCAATACACACAGATGACATGACCGTCAGTAACAGACATCTTTTGGGAACATTTCTGGCATTTCTTGAAGCTCGAAAGCTTATGTTCCCTCTCCTTTGGGTCTTTGGACATGATATGATATATGATAAAAGACCACAACCTAGCAACAGAAATTCTAAATACTGAAAAGTACGGGTATATAATGAACTACAACAGGAAATACTGGGCAGACAGTTAGATAAAGGAAGATAATAGGGCCTCTAACTAAAACGGCCCTAAATCCCAGAAAAACAACACACCAACTACAAGCCCTAACTAAAACGGGCGAAGAGCTCTCTAACTTAAACGAGCTACTATCAAGCTACATGAAAAAACACAACAACAAAACTACTACAAGGGATACAGCAAGGCCTATGAAAACGACGGCCAAAAGCAGCACCAAATAGGAAAAATACCTATAAATATCTAGTTATACTAACTCAAAGGCTAACTATGTAAACTACAATGCTAGAAGAAAACACCTACTATAATATATAATGAGAAAAAGGTCTAATGAATGTAATAAGTAGAAAAAAAAAAAATCGCAACTTAGCCAGGGCCATGAAGAGCACATCCAACCTCGTAAAGCGGTAAACGAGATCTGGGGAGTTACACCACTGCATCATGGGATACCTACTTGCCACGAGCCAAGTTTGAGTCTTTCAGCTGTGTATTCAGCCGAGGATCGGCTCCGAACCCATCATTGTAAGAATGAAGGCGAGATAGGACGACAGATTATTCTGTTTTGCCAAAATTGGATGAGGAAACATGGATGGGCTGTGAACAATTCCACATAGTTTGCTGTGAACTTGGGGTTAGGAAGGGCACTGAATTTTGATAAACTATCATTTAACAGGATGCAGTTTGCTTTGAAACAGCTCCTAAGTGTGAACAAATCTGCTGGCATTACAAAGTAGATTTTTATTTCAATCAAGACAGCTTTGTGGTCAGACATCACCAGTTAGGATAAGATACTAGGGGGTGTACACCACTCTCCAATATTTGTGAGTACTAGGTCCAGTATGCTTGAACCTCTGGTGGGTAATGTGCACTATCTGTTCAAGGGTATTTGTGGTAATACAGTGCAGGAATTGTACTGCCTGTGGGTTTGAGGCAGTGTATGTCTCCCAGTCTATAGAGGAGTAGTTAAAGTCTCTCATGAATAGAGTATTTGGCTTAATGTGGAGTGTCTTCAGTAGGTCTAGGTAGGAGCTGTCGGATTCTTGGAACATAGGTGGTAACCTATAGCTTGCTAGTAAATGGTATGAGATTTTGTCTATGATGATTTGCATGCCGATATAATCCAGGGCACTGTGTTGTTTAACCAACCTATAGGTATACTTGTTGTTAATGTATATTGAGACGCCTCCACTTTTTGCCCCTGTCTAAATGTGAGGAAGTACTGAAGCCTTGCACTACTGTAGTACTTTCTGTGGATTTAATCAATGTCTTGGTAATGACACAGATGTCTATGTTCACCAAAATGAGGAGAGCTTATAGGGTGTGAAATTGCTCGATTAGGCTCCTTGTATTCAGCAGGAACACTTTTAGATTTCTTTGGGTTTTACTTGCTATGTTGATAGATTTATCTATCTGGCATTGCCTAAAAAAATGCTTTAAGGGAATGGATACAGTTTTAGACAATGTTCGGAAGCTTGGGGGGGGGGGGGGTTGCAGACTATCCTTTGTAAAGAAATGTGGTTTGTTTACCATGTCCTCCCATCCTGACAAATATCGAATTCCCCTGGAAAGACACCAGAAACTAAGCTAATTACTGAAATCAAACCTCTTTTGTTCATACTGTGGCATCATTTTGGTGAAGGTAGAATGCTGTTCAATGCAAGGCACATACATACCTGAGACACATTCAGAGAGAACGTCTCTTTTCATATAATCCATGGAAGTATGTCTCAAGTCATAAACATCCACATGAGCTATGACAGAATTATACTGATATCTGTGGTGTAGTGACTAGAGTGCATGTGTAACTTGGCAAATCCTGGCTCCAGATAAGTAATTTATCATCGTCTTCTCTTGTTCAGTCTGGTGAGTGGCACATCTGTAACATACACACGTATGCTACAAAATTAATACTTCTGCTCATTCATGAAATTAAACAAGGACCTTCAAAATCTACTTAGTACATACTTTCAAGATAGCTGCAAATTAATCAACAGGTTAATTAGAGCTCTCCTAGTGTGAAAACAGAAACTTTGGAAAGCTTGCAGAAAAAAATTGTGTAAAATTCAGTTAATGGTTAGTCTACACTATATGGATGTCAGCCACTAAGAAATCTGGAGAAAGTAAAAGAAAAAAAATCTGGTGGAGAAGACACTTGCAGCTGTTCAACAAAAAACAGATCAGGATTCAGCCTCAGTACAGGAAATGACTTCCAGAAATGAGGAAGAAATAAATTAAATACATTCAGAGGTGTTTAAAATAAGTCAGGCACTGAAAAAAAAAACATACAGCCAAATGACAAAAGGTTGGAAAGAGCAGAAGTTGTTTTACATAGCTATTCACATGAGCTGATTTGTTTTGTCTTTCGGCTTTTCCCGGTTAGGGGTCGCCACAGCGGAACTCCGGTCCTCTAATGATTGGCAGTTGATTTTTACGTGCTGAGTTGCCGGCCCTAACGCACAACCTTCAACGAAGGTACGCCCATTCACGCAGGTCTCCACAGAAGACGCTCTAGCTGAGAATCGAACGGGACAACGTCTTGCTGTGAAGCGACATAAAAAGTACAGTTTTGTACCTACCATAAATGTAGATGTTCGAGTGCTAATACAGCTGCAGTAATCACATATGGGTTCTCTGCCGTCAGGCGGTCCCTCGGTCGGCCGAATTCCAAAGTCTAAGTCCGGCGTCGGTTGTTGTCGCTTTCTTTCCTGACGTCAATGAGGCAGGGGTATATAAGACACAGCCGACGCCATTTTCTTCAGTCATTCTTGCCCCAGATGTCAGGTGCCCCCAGAAGGAAGGCAATACATAAATTATATTTATATACATGAAATGCACTCTAATCAAAAATCAGTAGTTGCAAGCAGCTATACCATAGAAGGATAACCCCATCAGGTTGTATGAAGAGGGGTTAGGCGGCCCTAGGCCTTTACCAAGAGGGGAAGGAGGGAGGGAAAAGTACAGTTTTGTACCTACCATAAATGTAGATGTTCGAAGATCCACATTGCTGCAGTCATAACCTGTGGGTAGTCCGCTGTCCTCGGTCGGCCCGAATACCAAAGTGTTAGGCTGGCGTCTGTCATGGTCGCTCAGATCTGACGTCAGTACGCCGTGGTACTAAAGCGCATGACCGACGCCATATCCTCAGTCTTTCTTGCCCCAGATGTCAGAAGGCCTTAAAAAGAAAGGCCATAGCCAAAAACAGAAAAATACCCAATCACCAAAGTAGAAATAATAAATACACCACAAGCCACACAGCCACCCCAAACTACAGAGGGGAAGGAGGGAGGGTAAATTGGACTGCAGCAATGTGGATCTTCGAACATCTACATTTATGGTAGGTACAAAACTGTACTATGTTCTTCATCTCACATTGCTGCAGTCATAACCTGTGGGTAGAATCCCAAAGCAAAGGTAAAGGGAGGTTGGTAAAATCAGATAGCATTAGGAGCTGCTAACATGCCCTGTAAAACTGCAGTGGCAAACCCAGCCCTAGATTTGGAATAAAGAGGGAGATGGTAATGTTTAGAAAAAGTGTGCACTGAACTCCAGGTAGCTGCCTCCAAAATATCCTTAGTAGCCACTCCCCTTAAAAAAGCAGTAGAAGTGGCAGTCGCCCTAGTGGAATGAGGTCTGATTCCAGCAGGAACCTCCTTACCATGATGAGAATAACAAAAAGCAATGCAATGGCCAATCCACTTAGAAATAGTTTGTTTTGAAACAGGTTTTCCTTGTGAACCCAAGGCAAAAGAAATAAATAACTGGTGGGACTGTCTGAACCCTTTAGTTCTGCTCAAATAATAACGTAACTGCCTGTGAATATCCAAAGAATGCAAAATTTTTTCCCCCTTATTTTGGGGATCAGCATAAAATGTAGGCAAATGAATAGATTGGTTTAAGGCCACATTAGAAACAACTTTAGGCATAAAAGTAGGATTAGTACGTAGGGAGACCCTATCCTTATGAAATATCAGGAAGGGTTCAACTGCCATTAGAGCCTGTAATTCAGATACCCTTCTAGCAGACGTAATGGCCAACAAAAAAGCAGTCTTCCAAGACAAAAACTTCAACTCCAAAGTAGCTGCAGGTTCAAAAGGAGGTAAAGTCAGCTTTTCCAACACAAAATTGAGATCCCAGGAAGGAGTAGGAGCTCTACGCGAGGGTCTTATGTTCTTTGCCCCTCTAAGAAATTGCTTAAACAAAGGGTGAGAGAATAATGGTGGGTCACAGTCATAGTGAGCAGAAATGGCTGCAGCATGAACTTTTACAGAGGAGAAAGACAAACCCTTGTCTAATAATTCTGTAAGATACTGAAGTGAAACACTCAAATTAGGCACTGAAACATCAAAGCTCTTTGTTTTGCTCCAAAGAAAAAATCTCCTCCATTTATCAGCATAAACTTTCCTTGTACTAGGCCGCCTGGCCTCCAAAATGACATTCAAAACTTGTTGAGGAAGCTGCGACCCCCCCAAGGTCTAAAACAGAATATGCCAGGCTGTCAGATGCAGGGACTGAATCCTGACATTGCGGAAATGATTGCTTGCCTGGGACAAAAGGTGTGGAATTGATGGCAAAGGCCAAGGAGGCTCCCGTACTAAACTCCTCAGCAGAGGGTACCAGTGCTGCCGTGGCCAATCTGGAGCTATTAGAATCATGCAAGGCTTGTCCTGCCTGACCTTCAACAGCACCTTGGGAAGAAGAGGCAGAGGAGGAAAGGCATAAACGTGAAGGTTGTTCCAACTGAATGATAGAGCATCCACTTTCCAAGCTTTTGGGTGAAACAGCTTTGTGCAAAACTTTGGCAGTTGGTAATTCAGTGGAGAAGCGAACAGATCTATGTCTGGAGCCCCCCAAGCCACCGTCAACTGTTGAAAAACATGAGGATCCAATTTCCACTCGTGGGGATCCACCAGCTGTCTGCTCAAAACATCTGCTAAGGAGTTCTGTGCTCCTGGCAGAAACCTTGCCTGAAGACTGAGGTGCAAACTGAGAGCAGTCTCCCACAAAATCATAGCTTGTCTGCAAAGAGGGTATGAATGGGTTCCCCCTTGCTTGTTGATGTACCACATGACTGTTGTGTTGTCTGTTTGAATCAACACTTGTCCTGGGTGAAGTAGATCCTTGAAAGCCATCAATGCAAATTGGACTGCTAACATCTCCTTCATGTTGATATGCAAATGTTGTAGTCTGGCAGGCCACGTGTCTTGAACCCATTTTCCATTGAAGTGTGCTCCCCAAGCCATGTCTGAGGCATCTGTCGTTAAGATCTGACTCACCTCTGGTCGGGTCACAGAGAGTCCCTTGTTTAGGTGACATTCCTGAGCCCACCACAAAAATTCCCTTTGGATGCAAGGTAATATCTGAATGACAGTGTCCAAATCGTGGCAGTGTTGAGTCCATACGCTTTTGAGATACCATTGTAGCTTCCTCATATGCAGTTTGGCATTGGGAAGCACCAGAATACAAGATGCCATGAACCCCAAGGCTTGAAGGACTGTCCTTGCAGTCAGCCTGGACCGTAGAGACAATTGTTGGAAGTAAAGGGTAAGATTTCTTTGTTTGTCCGGGGTCAAAAACACCATCTGAGAGGCTGTATTCAGTCTCACACCCAGAAAGCACATGTCCTGAGAGGGTACTAGACTGGACTTTGTTTCGTTCACAGAATACCCTAGGCACCTTAACACTGCCATAACATACTGTAGATGGTGAAGTAACTTTACTTTGTCTTGAGCAAGAATCAGGCAATCGTCCAAATAAGGATAAATTTGTATTCCCCTTAACCTTAAGAAGGCTATCACCGGAGCCAGGACCTTTGTGAACACCCTGGGCGCAGTAGATAAGCCAAAGGGCAATGCAGAGAACTGATAATGTAAAGTCCCAGTCCGAAAACGCAGGAACCTCCTGCAACTGGGCCTGATAGGAATGTGAAGATAAGCCTCTTTGAGATCCAGAGTTACCATCCAGTGATCTTTGCCTAGCAGAGGCAGAAGTTGTTGCAAAGTTAACATCTTGAATTTTGGAATGTCCAGGTATGTGTTGAGAATAGACAAATCCAGAATTGGCCTCCAAGTGTTTCCCTTCTTTGGTACAAGAAACAGGCGAGAATAAAATCCTAGGCCTACTTCCGACGGAGGGACCTCCTGGATAGCCCCCATTTTTAGAAGTAAAGAAATCTGCTTGTGAGCCTCCACCTTTTGCTGAGGAGGAACATCTGGCATGCCTTTGAAAGGAGGCAAGGTGTGAAAATAAAACTTGTAGCCTCGATCTATAATGTCCAACACCCATTTGTCCTGGGTTACTAAAAGCTAATTTTGCCTGAAAAGTGCCAACTTTCCTCCCAGAGGAGCTGCCAGACAGGAGGGATCTGGCAGCTGAAGATACAGGTCATTGGGTCTGTTTGCGAAAAGGCTGACCCCTGCCCTCACCTGAAGATTGTGCAGGGGAACTCCACGTCCTCGGTCTGAAAGAACCCTGAGCATGAGCTCTGCCCCTGCCACGTCTAGATCTGCCCCTAGACTGTAAATCAGAAGAAGGATAAGCCCACCCCTTAGCAGGCCAATTTCTGCTAAACTTAGGGGTCTGCACCTGTAAAAATTCCTTAACTGTCTGCATGGACTTAGCTTTGTCTTCCATTTTCTTCAAAACTGACTCCACAGGAGAACCAAACAGAACTTCAGATTGAAGGGGAGCATCCAAAATTCGAGCTTTAACATGCTCTGACAAATTCTGATCCTTAAGCCAGGCGTGCCTACGAATAACTGAACCAGTGGCAGCCACCCTGGAGGAAGCCTGAAGAGCATCAAAACCACACTGCAAAGAATGCTTGCCCACCTGATCAGAGGCATGAGCTAAATCTTGCAATTCCTTACACTCAATACCCTCTGCCAAAGCATCTACCTTAGATTTTAACTGACTTAAGAGAAAATTCTGGTACTTCAGCATATGAAACTGGCAATTCAAAGCCCTCATCGCTAGAGTGGAAGAGGTATACACTTTTTTACCCCACCTATCCAAAGCTCTAGAATCTTTATCCAGAGGAACTGGATTCTTTACAATAGAAGCCCTGACACCCTTAGGTCCCTGGCTAATAGTTTCCGGGTCCGCTCTTGGGCTCTTATACAAATATTTATGAGCCTCTGGCACTCTGTAATACCTGTCTGGTTTGACAGGGGCAGGAGGTAAAGAATCAGGATTAAGGGAAGCTTCAGAGAAAACATCTTGTACAACATCCAAAACAGGGGGAATAGCCAAGGGCCTATGCTGTGGTAAAAATAAAAATTCCCTAAGCCTCTTTCGAGAATCTGAGAAATCCTGACCTTCCCACTTAAAATGCTCCCTCATGGAATGCAGGGTTTCAGAAAAAGAAAAATCCTCTGGAGGGGAAGCAGAAGGACATGAATCCTCTGCATCTGAATCAGAATAAGGAGGAAAATCCTGAATGTCCTCAGCCAAAGACTCAGAGTAATCTGAGGAATGCTCCAATGCTTCCACCTCTGGCTCCACCCTAGGCCTCTTATCCGGGGGGGGGGGCATAGAACCCCTGATTAAAATAATTAAATCCTCTGCCATCTTCAGCATATGCTTTTTAGGTACAGAACTAGGGCTAACACCAGTGGAAGACAAACCAGGCCTGACCTTGGAAGGTGTCTTAGAGACAGAAGTAGAAGGCCTAACCACCTTATGCAAAGAAGGGACTACAGAGACCTGAGAGGCCCCCTCTGCCTGACCCGACTCCTGAGAGGCCACATCCTGCAAGATTAAAGGCTCCCCCTGAGATTCAACTGAAACCTCGGCTGGATCCACAGATTCCACCGTAGTTTCCAAAGAACCGGCGTCCGTAACGGACGACTCATCCTGCTTGGACTTTAACGTTTTTTCTTTACGCTTCTTAGCGGTAGCGGGCGTCGGAGGATCCGACGGCATATTGTAATTACACCGCTTACCGAAGACAAGTCTAGCACAATCTAGCCTGCGTTTAATGGTGCGCTTATTAAACTTAGCACAAAAGCGACACCCGACTACGTCGTGCTCAGGCCCCAAGCAAGGAATACAGAGAGAGTGGTAATCCCTATGAGGTATCTGCTTCCCACAAGAAATACAATTATTTACTTTTTCTGACATCCGGATTTAACTGAAGCAAGAAAAGACAAAAATATTCCCCAACGGGGTACTTAGCCCAACTTGGTCTTCGGTCTGAAACTCAGAATACGAAAATTTCAGGACGCCGAACGGCACTTGCAAACGCTGCTTCTGCTTCGGACCATGCGGCAAGAAAGACTGAGGATATGGCGTCGGTCATGCGCTTTAGTACCACGGCGTACTGACGTCAGATCTGAGCGACCATGACCGACGCCAGCCTAACACTTTGGTATTCGGGCCGACCGAGGACAGCGGACTACCCACAGGTTATGACTGCAGCAATGTGAGATGAAGAACATCCTGTACTGCAGCTGTATTAGCACTCTAACATCTACATTTATGGTAGGTACAAAACTGTACTATGTTCATCGTGCATACAGCTGCAGTAATCACATATGGGTAGAATCCCAAAGCTACGCACAGGGTGGTAGGCACTAGGTGGAACTGGGATGAACCAGAATGCCCTGCAACACAGCAGTGGCAAAGCCTGCTCTAGTTTTGGAATATAAAGGCAGGTGTAGTGTTTTGTGAAGGTATGCACAGAAGTCCAAGTGGCTGCCTCCAAAATATCTTTGGTAGGAACTCCTCTGAGGAAGGCTGTAGAGGTAGCTGTGGCCCTGGTGGAGTGGGATCTGATGCCTGTAGGGACAGATTTTCCATGATAGGAGTAACAAAACCGTATGCAGTGGCCTATCCATTTTGAAATTGTCTGTCTGGTAACTGGCTTCCCTTGAGCTCCTACAGCATAGGACACAAAGAGTTGCTCTGATTTCCTGAAAGGCTTTGTTCTGTCCAAATAATAACGTAGCTGTCTATGGATGTCTAAGGAGTGTAGGAGCCTTTCCCCTTTGTTTTGAGGATTGGGGTAAAAGGTAGGTAAGTGTATGGCTTGATTTAAAGCTACCCTGGATACCACTTTAGGCATAAATGACGGGTTGGTTCGAAGGGAAACCCTATACTGATGGAAGATGAGAAAGGGCTGCACAGCCATGAGGGCTTGTAGTTCCGATACTCTATGAGCTGAGGTAATGGCCAGAAGGCAAGCTGTTTTCCAGGACAAGTATTGCAAATCTGTTGAGGCAGCTGGTTCAAAGGGAGGCAATGTTAATTTTTCTAGAATGCAATTAAGGTCCCAGGCTGGAATTGGTTGCTTCCTTGGTGGTCTTATATTCTTAGCCCCTCTGAGGAACTATCTTAAGAGTGGGTGAGAGAATAAGGGTGGATCCGTGTTAAATTCTGCAGAGATGGCCAAGTCATGGCTTTTTATGGAGGAAAATGAAAGTCCAGTGTTCAGCAGCTCAGCTAGATACTGTAATACCTGAGGCAAATTCAGTTTTTTAGGGTCCTGGCCTTTTTCTCATTCCAAGAGCAAAACCGTTTCCATTTTGCGGAGTAAGCCTTTCTAGTAGATGGCCTTCTGGCCTCCAAAATGATATCTTGCACCTCTTTGGGGAGTAGAGTTTGTTGTGGTGTTATGGAATTTTCCATGCAGCGAGATTGAGTGTTTTCAGCTGACTGTGAAGAGTTTTGTAGCTGTGCTGAGTCAGCAGAAGAGGCATTAGAGGTAGGGGCCAGGGAGGAGTATGTGTTAGGCTCCTCAGTAGTGGGTACCAGTGTTGTCTTGGCCAGTCTGGAGCAATTAATATCATCTTCGGTCTGTCTGCTCTTGCTTTCAAGAGCACCTTTGGCAGAAGAGGCAGAGGTGGGAAAGCGTAAACTGTCCATGCTGTCCAACTGAATGAAAGGGCATCCACTCTCCAGGCCTTTGGATGTAAGGCCCTTGAACAAAACTTTTCCAATTGATGATTCCTGTGGGAGGCGAAGAGATCTATGTCTGGCCTCCCCCACGCTTGGATTATCTTTGTAAACACTTGAGGATGCAACTTCCATTCGTGTGGATCTGTCATATTTCTGCTTAGATTGTCTGCCAGCGTGTTTTCCAAGCCTGGCAAGTACTGTGCTTGAAGTTCGATTTGCCATTCCAGAGCCAAGTTCCAAAGTGTCATGGCTAGTCTGCACAGGGGGTATGAATGTGTTCCTCCTTGTTTGTTTATGTACCACATTACTGTGGTGTTGTCTGTTCTTATCAATAATTGTCCTGGATGCAGGAGGTCCTTGAATGCTGTAATTGCATTTATCACTGCTAGCATTTCTTTTTGATTGATGTGAAGGTGCTTTTCCTTTTGGGACCATTTGCCATGAATGCACCTGTCTGTCATGTGCGCCCCCCAGGCATAGTCTGAGGCGTCTGTTGTGATGACTTGCCTGAGGCTTGCAGAATGGAAGACCTGTGTTTGTTTGACATGCTTGGGCCCACCATAGAAATTCCTTTTGCAAACATGGAATTATTGGTGGTATTGTTTCCAAACTGTGGCTGTGTTGAGACCATAGGATTTTAGGTACCATTGAAGTTTCCTCATATGCAACTTTGCACATGGGATTAAAAGAATGCAAGATGCCATGAAGCCTAGAGCCTGCAGGATTTTCCTTGCAGTAAGCCTGGTACAATTTGCTAGTGTTTTGAAGTACTGAGTTAGTTGCCCCTGTTTTTCTGGCGTAAGATAGGCCATCTGGGTGTTTGTGTCCAAGTTGGCACCCAGGAAAGTTATTTTCTGAGATGGTGTTAGCCTGGATTTCTCTTTGTTGATTGTGTATCCCAGAGAATTCAGTAACCGTGTTGCATAAGCCAGATGTTCCAGAAGTATGTGCTTGCTGTCCGCTTGGATCAGGCAGTCGTCCAAATAAGGGTAAATTTGTATCCCTTGAAGTCTGCAGTAGGCAATTACTGATGCCAGGCATTTCGTGAATACTCTGGGCGCAGTAGATAAGCCAAAGGGCAATGCAGAGAATTGATAGTGTATTGAACCTGCAAGAAATCTGAGGTATCTTCTGCAGCTTTGTCTGATTGGGACATGCAGGTATGCCTCCTTGAGGTCCAATGTTACCAGCCAAAACTCCTTGCCCAGCATGGGAAGAAGCTGCTGTAATGTGAGCATCTTGAATTTTGGTACGAGTAAGAATGTGTTCAGGATGGATAAGTCCAAAATGGGTCTCCAGTCGGTTCCTTTCCTTGGTACCAGAAATAGCCTGGAATAAAAACCTTGACCTTGTTCGTGAGTAGGTACCTCTTGAATAGCTTTCATGTCTATGAGCTTTGAAATTTGTAGTTGTGCCTCTGCCCTTTGATTGTGTGGCAGGTTTGGCATGCCTCTCATTTTTGGGATACTGTGAAAATGAAATCTGTAGCCTCTGTTTATAACGTCCAGGATCCATTTGTCTGTTGTGACAATATGCCAATTTCTTGTAAATAATGCAGCTTTCCTCCCAAGGGTGCTGCCAGCTGGTATTTGCTTGGCATGGAAAGGAGGAAGTCATTGGGTTTGTTTCCTGTATTGTTGTGCACTGTCCTCACCACCTCTTGGTGCTGGAGATTGCCATTGCCTGTCTCTATATGATCCTTGTGATTGCCCTCTGCCCCTTGTGCGTCTGTATCTACCTCTTTGGGGCTTGTCCGTGGCTGGAAAGGACCAGGTTTTAGAAGGCCAATTTCTGCTAAAACGAGGTGGTTGAACCTGTAGAAAAGCTTTGACTGTTTGCATAGATTTGGCTTTTTCTTCCATTTTCCGTAGTATCTCCTCAGCATTAGTACCAAATAGTACATCCTTTTGTAAAGGAGCATCTAATAGTTTAGCTTTCACATGATCAGGCAAGATTTGTTCCCTAAGCCGTGCATGTCTACGAATGACTGATCCTGTAACAGCAGCTCTACTTGAGGATTCTAGGGCATCATAGCCACATTGTAAAGTGTGTTTATCCACTTGCTCTGCACTATGCATCATATCCTGCAACTCCTTCAAATCTGATTGTTCAGGTTGAGACATTTTATTTCTTAACTGTGATAACAGAAACTGCTGATATTTAAGCATATGAAACTGACTATTTAAGGCCCTCATAGCTAGGGTGGCTGAGGTATATACCTTTTTTCCCCACCTTTCTAAGGATCTTGACTCTCTTTCTGAAGGTAGTGGATTCTTAGCAGTAGAGGCCTTCATTCCCTTGTGGCCTTGAGGAATGGTTTCAGGGTCAGCATTATGGCTTTTGTAAAGAAATTGGTGAGAGTTAGGAACCCTGTAGTACCTATCAGGCTTGACTGGGGTAGGAGGCAGTGAATCCTGATTAAGGCAAGCCTCCGAGTAAACATCATCAAGTACGTCCAAGACAGGAGGTATCGCCAGAGGTCTGTGTTGAGGTAACAAAAGAAATTCCCTAAGTCTTTTCTTGGAATCAGAAAAGTCTTGGCCTTCCCAATGGAAGTGTTCCTTCAAGGTGTGCAAGGTTTCCCCAAAAGAAAAATCCTCAGGAGGAGATACTGAAGGAATGGACTGCTCAGCGTCCTCTACATCAGAATGTTCTGAAAAAAATGGAGCCCTGATCAGAAGAGGGAGAATCCTCCTCCACTCTGGGTCTCTTGTCTGGAGGGGGTTGGGAACCCCTGATAAGAGTAATTAAATCTTCAGCCATTTTAAGCATCTGCTTTTTAGGCATGGGGCCTGGATGGGCCCTGTGCAACAGGCCTCTTGGGATGCCTGGCTGATTTGGACTTAGTAAAGGCCTTAATGGAAAAGGAAGATGAAGGTCTAAAGACACCATGGGTGGAAGTGGACATGTCCACATTAGGAGGCTCAACGCTCACAGTGGCTTCAGTGGTTGTAGTCTGGGTCTGGGCCGAGGAACCTGCGGTCTCGGTTACAAAAGACACCGCCAAAGACGTGTCGTCGGTAGTTAGGGACTGCATAGGCGTCTCGCTGAGAACCGGACCACGTGTAGCCGGTTTTGGCGTGGTGTCGGTGGGGACCGCGGACCTCGCGTGTCAGTCCTTGTCCTTGCGTTTTTTGGTCAAAACGGTAGTCAGAGTCTCTGACGACATTTTATAATCAAAGGCTGTACCAAAAAAGTGTTGGGCGAACTCCACCCGAAGCTTAATAGTGCGTTTATTGGAAGTTGCGCAAAAGCGACAGCCCGAGATGTCGTGGTCTGGGCCTAAACAAGGTATGCAAAGGGAATGGAAATCCTTATGCGGTATTTGCTTCCCACAAGAAATACAATTGTTAACTTTTTCTGACATCGGTCTGAGGCAAGAAAAGTTTCCCCAATGGGGTACTTAGCTTTAATGAAGACTTCGGTTTCCAATTTTTCGTAAATTCAGGAGCTGGCCGACCGGAACTTGCGAACTGCTTCTGCTTCGGGCACCGCGCGGCAAAAAAGACTGAAGAAAATGGCATCGGCTGTGTCTTATATACCCCTGCCTCATTGACGTCAGGAAAGAAAGTGACAACAACCGACGCCGGACCTAGACTTTGGAATTCGGCCGACCGAGGGACCGCCTGACGGCAGAGAACCCATATGTGATTACTGCATCTGTATGCACGATGAACATCTGCAGAAATCAGAGGTTGAAATGAAAGAAAGTGACTGAATAAAAGGCTTCCTAAGAACAGTTTCAAAAAACTACAGCTAGAAGACAGAACACAGAGAAAACGTTGCGCTCTATCACAGAAACTGGAAAAACAGCTTGTATTAATTTTATGAAAGTACACATTACAAACTGGACTGGTATTTTACACAGAACCCGTTAATTGTAAGAGAACATTGTATCTACACTCCAAATTTGACTATGAAAAAGAAGCCAGCACCTACACTAGTAAAGATACAGTCATATCAGCTGGAGCTGTTCCTGACAAAAATGTAGCAGAAGGGTAAAGGAATATCAATTAGGGAAACCAGAGTGTTTATGGGAAAAATAATTATTCACTGTACACCATGCAGAATAGAAGCAAGCTTTTCCTTGCAATCAAAGGGTGTTGAGAGGTAAGGGTGAGATTCAAGTTGCTACACCTAGCCTTCAGGATAATTTTTTTTTTTTTTGGAAGAAGCAAAGGAATTATTGGATGCAGAACAGGCAAAGAAGGAAATAAAGTTTATCCAGCAAAATATGAGCCAGCAAGTTGAAAGGGATTCTGTTTCTCATTCCTCTGACAATGGCATAGTCGACAGACAGAGAAATTGCCAGCAAAGGCTTTTCAAATGTTCTAAAGGAAAATGCTTGAGGAACAGAAAAAAGCACAAGTACAGATAAGAAAAAACAAGGACTACATTGGATTTGAACCAGAAACCAGTGTTGGGTGACAGAAAAGATGAAGAGGAAACGCAAGAATCTGAAAGTAAGAAATAAACAAACTGTAAATGGATATTTCTATAAGATCCAATTTGGACATAAGAAAAGAGAAAGAAAAGACAAACGTTTTGTTGTTTACTTTAAACAGGTTGTAGACTGTAAAGTGCAGCTTTCCACTTTGTCATTAATGGTTAGAAGGATAAGAAACTGTAAAGTAAAAAAAAAAAAAAAAAAAGAAACAAGTGTACCAACTATAATAAAAAAATATATATTTTCTTAGTAATAGGAGTATAACAACTTTCTTGAAGTCAATTGTATGTTACTTTTAAGTAATTATAACCATTATGCACAGGTATTCCAAATGTGAGGTGAGAGAAATCTTGTAAGTGGCTGTAGCCAATGCCAGTGATAAAGAAGAAATGCATTTTTCTCTCATCTGCAGGCAGAGCTCTGCAAAAGAAAGTCTGCAGGCATATATAATAAATCTAGAAATATCTGAACTGCGAATTTTGAGGTACTTGCACGAAGAAACACTAAAATTAGTACTTAAAGAAGTGACAAGTAGCCTAGTTAAAATAAATGAAGTCTGTTACACTGAAAAGAATACATGCAAATGCATTCCTACAAGTAACAATCATCTCATGAAACATTAATCTTTTAATGAAAGCCAGGACACTTTTTCTGAAAGCTGTAATTCAGTTAATTGAGGGTATGCAACTTGGTTTCCACATCCAGGGAGGAGGATGAGATGAGACATAAAGGATCTTGTGGGTGCAGAATAGAACACAGGCTCTAACACGCAATGTCAGCATGATTAAACTTAGCTTAACTTTAGAATGGGAGAAGCCTGTAAGTGCAGTTGTCTACCTCTGACATCTACCCATACATGGATAGGGTAGCTTCTCCGTTTTGGAAAATGTATATGGTTAAGAGTGTCTGTTGCGAGTTATAAAGCACTGGGAATTAAAAATGAAATTATAATATATATATATATATATATATATATATATATATATATATATATATATTTTTTTTTTTTTTTTTTTTTTTTAAATGTTTTTATTGAAACTAAAAGTCCAGGAAAAATGTAACATGGGTTTAAACAGAGACAAGAAGCTGCAACTACATTTAAGTTCAGCTAGTCAATCACGAATGAATGCATGCAAGTTGCTAGTTGGAAAAGTATGTTTAAAAAAACTATCATGTAGAATATGTGAAAGCAACAGCATCTTTCATTAGAACTGCCTTATCAGCCATATTATGGAACGTGAGAACTGCACTACAGGTGTGGACAAGAAGCAAAGAGTCGTCGTTGTTTTTCTTTCTGCTTTTCCTGGTTAGGGGTCACCACAGCGGAACTCCGGTCCGCTAATGATTGGCAGTCGATTGTTACGGTGCCGAGGTGCCAGCCCGACGCCCAACCTTCAACGAAGACATGCCCATTCACATGTCTTTCGAACACCACTCGACCACAGGGAGGACATGCAAACTCCACACAGAAGGCGCTCCGGCCGAGAATCGAATGGGAGAACCTCTTGCTGTGAGGTGACAACGCTACAGCTGAACCACCGCAGCTTACACAAGAAGCAAAGAGTACTGAATGAGAAGTTATGTACCTACCATAACGTTCCATGTTAGTTGCCTTCTTCTCGCTTTCTTGATTGCTGGATGGGTTCGGAGCCGATCCTCGGCTCCGACTCGGCCAATACTAAAGCTCAAGAGCTAATTCCACCGGCTCGAGGCTCCCCTATATCCCACAATGCTAGGCGGCAACTACTCAGATCTCGTTTGATAGCTAAAACCAAGCAGTTCTAGTCTCCATAGTATGGAGAAGAGAGAAAAGGAACCCACCTCTATATAAACCTGTATGCAAGCTACCACAAACATAAAAGGGAGAATAGAGGTGGTAGAACATGTGGGAAGGAAGCCCCAATGGAAGATCCCAAAAATTCCTATTGGTCTATCCAGGTTGGGGGGAAGGAGGGTGGGACGCAAGAAAGAAGGCGAGAAGAAGACAACTAACATGGAACGTTATGGTAGGTACATAACTTCTCAATGTTAAGTTGTCAATTTTGCCTTCATTCTTGCTGGATGGGACCGCGTCCCTAGCACCTTACCCCGGGTGGCTTATCGGAACAGACTCTTGAGAACAGTGGAACCAAAGCTGGCACGGTTTCTGGAGGCCATATCCAATTTGTAATGCGAGATAAAGGTATGAGGTGAAGCCCATGTGGCTGCTGCACAAATGGAATCTATTGGTAGCCTGTCCTGAAAAGCTACAGATGTAGCTAATGCCCTGGTTGAATGAGCTCTAGGTCTTGAAGGCAGTTTATGATGTCTGATTTCATAGATGAAGGTAATTACAGAGGAAAGCCATCTTGAAAGGGATACTTTAGAAACTGGAAGGCCCATTTTCCCTTCCGCATAAGACAGGAAGAGCTGGTCAGATTTCCTGAACTGTTTAGTCCTGTCTAAATAATATCGAAGTTGGCGATGAACATCTAGAAAATATAACTTTTGTTCCGACCTGTTGGAATAATCAGGGAAGAAGACAGGGAGATCGATAGTCTGGTTTAGATTTGCCTCAGAGGAAACCTTAGGCAAGAAGGACGGATTAGTCCGGAGGGACACCCTGTCTTTATGGAAAACTAAGTAAGGAGGATGACTGCAAAGAGCATGAAGTTCAGATACCCTTCTAGCTGATGTTATGGCTACTAGAAAAAGTGTTTTTCATGAGAGCAACTTAAGAGGGCATGAAGCTGCAGGTTCGAAGGGGGGGGGGGAGAATCAAGGACGCTAGGACTAAATTCAAGTCCCACTGAGGTGGGGGATCTTTGATTGGGGGCTTGAGCAAAAAGATACCTCTTAGAAAGGCTTTGCAAAGTTTATAGGACATGATACTGGAGTCCGAAACACCTACATGAAAGTTAGATAGAGCAGCTAGTTGAACTCTAATGGCAGATGAGGAAGAACCTAAGTGAAAGAGCTCTGCCAGGAAGTCTACGATAGACTGGATAGGTGCGGTGAAGGGGTCTATATTTTTTGATGCTGCCCAGAAGGAAAAACGTTTCCACTTACTATTGTAAATCCTTCTGGTAGAAGACGTGTGAGAGGCTATAGGATGTTATGGACCGAATGAGAAATTAAAGGAAGCCTGGCTAGGGTAGGAATCGGAGAAACCACGCTGTGGGGTTGAGAGATTGGAGGGAATGGTGCAGCTGGCCCGACTGGTGGGTCAAAAGATCTAGTACTGGGTCCAGATGCCAAGGCTGCTCCAAGAGGTAATGATGCAGGAACGGAAACCATATCTGTCGAGGCCAGTATGGGGCAATGAGGATCATAGTGACTCTCAAGGCGATAGCTTTCTGAATTAATTGAGAGATCAGTGGAAAAGGGGGGAAAGCATACAGAAGTCCCCGGGGCCAATCGTGGACTAGAGCGTCTCTGGTGGGTTGGCCTGATAGAGGGAAGATGGTGAAGAAATCGTGACACTTGCTGTTTTGGGGAGTAGCAAAAAGATTGCAGCAAGGTCGGCCCCATCTTTGAAAGATTTCTTCCAGCACTGAGTTTTTTAGACACCACTCGTGAGGCATGAGAATAGCCCTGCTCAACTTGTCCGCAATCACGTTGGACTTCCCGGGAACGTGGGTTGCTATCAGAAACCGCTGAGAAGAGATCGCCCACTGCCAAAGTCTGAGTGCCTCTCGACATAAGGGATAGGACTTGGTTCCGCCCTGTTTATTGATGTACCACACTACGGACATGTTGTCTGTCTGAATTGCAATAGTCCCTATGGGAAGAGAGTCCTGAAGGGCTTGCAACGCTAAAAGCACTGCTCTCATCTCTAAGACGTTTATGTGCAAGTGGCACTCGAAAGATTGCCACGTGCCCTGGACTGTCCTGCCCTGATAATGCCCCCACACCCGATCAGGGAGGCGTCCGTTGGCACCATGGCGATTGGGGGGGGGGGTGAAGGGTCTGCCCTGAAGAACTTGAGGTGATGTCGTCCACCAAGACAGGTGATTCTTGCATGATTGGGTTAGCAGAATGATGTGAGACATTGGGAGCTGTTGGAAGGACCCTTGAGAAAACAGCATCCACTGGAGGATCCGTATGTGAAAACGAACTAGGGGAAGAAGTGTAATGGTTGCCGCCATAAGTCCTAATACCTTCAAGACTATCCTGGCTTTGATCTTGGTTGCACTGAAGCAGAAGGTAAACGTGTTTGCGGATATCTGATACTCTTTGCTCTGTCAGTCTGGCAGAAAGATGAACTGTGTCTAAGGTGGCGCCTATAAAGGTAATAGACTGACAAGGCGACAAGGCAGATTTTTCGAAATTTACTGAAATGCCTAGAGCTTGGCAAGTTTGAATGGTGAAGTCTCTGGATAGAAAAAGAGAACGCCTGGTGGTGGCGGTGAGGAGCCAGTCATCTAAATATGGAAACACCTGGAATCCTTGACGTCTCAGGTGAGCCGCGACCACTGCCATACATTTGGTGAACACTCGGGGGGCTGTAGTGAGACCAAAGGGCAGGGCTCTGAACTGGTAGTGACTGGCTCCCAGCCTGAAGCGGAGAAACCTCCTGGAGCGTCTGTGCATTTTGATATGGTAGTGCGCATCCTGAAGGTCTATTGAGCACATCCAATTGTCCTGACCCAAGAAGGGTAGAATGGACTGTAGCGTGACCATCCGGAATTCTGTTTTCTTCACATACTTGTTTAGCCTGCTGAGATCCAGTATTGGTCTCCAGTCCCCTGTCTTTTTTGGAACCAAAAAGAATTTGGAGTAGATTCCGGATCCTTGCTGGTCTGCTGGGACTGCCTGGATAGCTCTTTTTGACAGCAGCTTTGATATTTCAAACGCTGCTTGTTCCCTTAGACTGGGTGGAACGTCTGGAAGGGATCGTTTGGGTTGGGATGGGATGTGAATAAAGGGGATTTTGTAACCCTCAGATATAATCGACTGTACCCATTTGTCGTGAGTGAGGGAAAGCCAGGCTTCTGGGTACAGTGATAATCTTCCCCCGACTGCCTCCGAAGGTGGACAGCCGGGCAGCTCCTCAGGGATGCTGAAAGGGTTTATCAGAGAAAGTCTCTCGGCTACCCTGGTTTTGCGGACCACCTCTGCCCCTAGAGTGGCGTCTATTGTTGTTCCCCCTCCTCTGCCTCTAGAGGGGAATCGACTTTGTGCGTCAGATGAGACTCCTTGTGGTTTATGGAACCACATTTTTCCCCCCTTCTGATCTTTGGGATAAGGTCTGGAAGGGGTAGAAAAATGGACTCCCACAGCAGAGAGAGTCTTACCTTCCTGCTCGCACCTAGTCAACATATCCTTCACCTGAGGTCCAAACAATGTTGAGCCATCGAAGGGGGAATTGGTGAAGGATGCCTTGAAAGGGTCCGCAAAATTGCAAAGCCGCATCCAGGCGTGGTGTAGTAAAGCTACACCTGTGCCTGCGGCCCTACTCGCCCCATCGGCCGCATATGAGATGAGCCGCATGGAGGAGTTGACAATCGAATTCAGGGTTGCCAACTGGGAGTTCATTTTATCTTGGAACCCCTCAGCCATTGGATCCTGTATAGCATCACCCACATCCTTGAGTAAATCCCTCTGGAGATGGGTGAAGTGACACAAGTAGTTCAGCGACCGCATGGCAAAGGTCGCTGAGGAAAACATCCGCTTACCGTACCTGTCCATGGTCCTAGACTCCTTATTAGGAGGATGGACAGGTACCGAAGGATCGGCTAATTCCTTCTTAGTGGCTGCGGCCACCACCATGGCATCAACAGAGACACCTTTAGATAAGAACTGTTTCTCTTTAGGGGCTGTAATAAATTTTGACGGCCTCCTTGGGGTAGGTTCCACCGAATCAGGGGCCGTCCAAGCCTTCCTTGCCACCACTTCCATGAGGGAGTCAAAGGGAGGAGACACCCAGGAGGTGGAAGGGCGGGAGCCAAACGCCTCAAGGTAGACAGACTCATCCTCTGAAGGGTTAAGGGCGGGCCAATTCCCCCTCTGTTTAAGGATTTCAAGGATGTCAGCAAAAGAGACATCCTCAGAGGGGGACCGAGGGGAACCTTCAGATTCCTCCAAGTCGGTGTCCGAGGTGATAGACTCAGGGGAGTCAATGTGCTTCCTCTTGCACTGTCTCTTCCGAGGGGTTCCCCTGCCAGATCAGGAGAAGCCTCGGAAGAAGAGGATATTCCCAATGGGGAAACCGGAGGGGCTGGCTCTCTACGGTCTGGTACAAGGGGGTGGGTAGAAACCACCGCAGGCACTGAAGAGGGAGGAGCTGACGGAGCCGGCCGTGGGGTAGACACGGGGTCTAGTATGCTCCGCATGACCTCGAAGGCGCCCCAATCAGCCAGGGCCGAAGGTCCCCGCTCTGAGGAGACAAGGACCCCCCGGACAGGGACGGCTCCGAGGCCGATGTCGGAGCCGAACTCACCAGCACCGACGCTCCGAGAGGGAGAACGGGGTCGGACCAGGGTCCGATGCCACTCGCCCCCTTGGAGCCGACGAGGGAAGCCCGGCGCCGAGATCCCACCAAAGAGGAAATTGGAGCAGACGACGGAGCCAAAAGGGAGGGTATCGGCGACGACACACCGACAGCCACGGCTAGCCCCTGCTCCGAACTCAAAGGAGTCGGAGGAGGAACAGAAGCAGGGATGGGAATAGCCGTTGACTGTTGAGTAGGGCTATGCAGCATTTGGGCCAGTGCCTCGGACTTGAGAAGTCTACTCATCACCCTTTGTAAGTCATGGTCGGACAGCCTGGAGGACTGAGAGGAATGGGACCTATGGCTCCGCTCCGACAGAAGAGGGGATCCCGGGGCCGAGTGGATGGAGCCGATGGAAGGAAACCTCGACCTCTTCTTAGAAGGTGGCTCCAATAAAACTAATCGGAGCCGACTGAGTCTCAACACCCTCGGCTCCGGCCGGAGCCGAGGTAACGGTTTGAGTCTTCGAAACATCGACTCCAGCCGGAGCCGATGTCGAAGCAGTCTTAATGCTCCCAGCGGACGGCTCTGAAGCTGGAGCCGACGTCTGGAAGTCTTTGAAGGCTTCCCCGATGCAGACTGGGTCGGGGGGGCCTTCAGGCTTTAGTAAGCCTCGAAGAATAAGCTTATTTTAGCATTCCTGCAGGACTCTCGAGCTGAATGCATGGCAAACAGCACAGGAGTCCTGCAGGTGCAAAGGTCCCAGGCAATAAACACAAGAAGTGTGACCGTCTGTCAGAGACATTTTCTGACAGCACGAGTCACACTTCTTGAAGCCTGAGACCTTGGAGTCTTTAGACATCCCAGAAGAAGTGACTGTATACAAAGGACACAGACACAAAACACAGACACACTCTTTAACCAAAAGAGAAAAACCCAATCACACTGTATGACAAAGGGAAAAAGGGGAGTGGGCCGAAGGCCTAGAACTTAAAAGGGGATAAAAAGGGAATAAAACGAGGGAAGACCCGATTTAAATTAAAAGGATACCCTGTATTATAAACTTGACTAAATAAAAAGGATAGGGGTAGATATTTGAATTTTTTAACTAGAAAAAACTCACTAACCTGCCAGAGCCGGTAGAAGAAAGCACCTCGTCAGCTAAGCGGCAAACGAAATCTGAGTAGTTACCGCCTGGCATTGTGGGATATAGGGGAGCCTCGAGCCGGTGGAATTAGCTCTGGCTGATTGGGGTGCCTTCGAGGTCATGCGGAGCATACTACACCCCGTGTCTACCCCACGGCCGGCTCCGTCAGGATAAAAAGGGAATAAAACGAGAGAAGACCCAATTTAAATTAAAAGGATACCCTGTATTATAAACTTGACTAAATAAAAAGGATAGGGGTAGATATTTGAATTTTTTAACTAGAAAAAACTCACTAACCTGCCAGAGCCGGCAGAAGAAAGCACCTCGTCAGCTAAGCGGCAAACGAAATCTGAGTAGTTACCGCCTGGCATTGTGGGATATAGGGGAGCCTCGAGCCGGTGGAATTAGCTCTCGAGCTTTAGTATTGGCCGGCTCCAAACCCATCCAGCAAGAATGAAGGCGAGATTGACAACTTAACATCTATAATTAAGAAGTGTAGGGTACAGAGAGCAATGTTACTGGAGACAAGTTAGCTAGAAATAAGCAACTGAATTTGGCAAAGAAAAGATCCCAGAATGGTTACTAAGCAGAGTACAAGGAATAAAGGAAAAGAGGTATAATAATACTGATTGCAAGAGGGGCTCTAATGACAGAGACGGAGGTGAAGACAACAAGGGTAGATTTGTGGTAATAACGGGTTATTGGCAAGGAAGAAGGATTACAATGGCATGTATTTATATTCCACCTAAAACTACTATACGGTAGCTTAAGAGAATTATGGGAGAGGTAATTAAGTTCAGGCATAGATTATTCATGGGTGGGGACTAGAACCGGATATGCTATAGTGACAATGTATCAGGGGGACCTAAAAGGGTAAATGCACCAAATGAAGGTAGATTTCTTAAAAGAAATATGAGAATACTTAAAGAGGAAAACGTGAAATTGCTATAGCAGGAACCCAGATGCAGTTTAAATACTAATTTTCCAAGGTGCAATAACTAGTCAAGACTGGAGAGAAAAGTGCAGTTGTGTAAACAAATGTACCATAACAATAGATGTTTGAATAATCACTGCTACAGTAGCCTAAGCTATATGGGTTATAAGGATATAAAACATGGCCAGCTTCCAAAGCTTCAGGGCACCTTCCATTCCCCCAAGACCTTCAGAGCTTTCATGCCAACTGAGAGAGGGAGGCTGAACCCTGACAGGAACGGCAATGCTAGGAAAATAAGTACTAAACAGTGTAAGAAACTTCTCTGTGTGGAAGATTTTCAGTCCATATATTTCTAGTTAATCACTGTATATTAATCAGATCAGACAATAGTAGTAGAAGTAGAGAACATAAACTCGTCAAGTCAAAAAGTAATAATAGAAAATATATAATTCTACAGCATTACTAAGTGTTCGAAAGTAATCCAAGCAAGGCAGGCAGTCTGTTTCCAGTCGAAAATCCTTTATTAAGTACACAGACAAGCGATCCAAGTAAAACAAAAATAGAGTAATAATTTCCTCACAAGCTTTCTAAATATATATATACTTTTTATCAGGCATGGGAGTAGTTTATTGTGCTGTAAAACAAAGTGTTATTGGTACACATGTTAAATTCACATCCCTTCCCCCATCAGTGTGACATTCGAGCTGGTCCTGCCCTACCTAGTAGCTGTCATAATAATATATAGCCCTAATGTACTTTAATGGTACATCTTATTTAACCAAATTATTAAGTAGATTATTAAGTCCACCACTATATCAAACGCTAGCTGTTTTCGAAGTGAAAATGTGAGATGGATATCAGGAAACTGCTTAAAAAAACCTCCAAAGAAAAAACTTTATAACTTAAAACAGGGAGAAAGAAAAGCATTGCTTGAGCTAGGCAATGATAAATCCAGGAGTGTAATGAAGGCAGACAAGGGAGGAGGTATACTTGTGACTGATACCACTAGCTACAACCAAAAGATAGAGAACATGCTGGAGGATAACAGATTTTATGAGTTATTGCCATGGATGACATAAAAAGAGCATATGATTTATGGAACACTAATCTCACCACATTATGGGAAGAAAAACTTATTACTGAAAATCTTTATAATTATTTATGGAGCCCATGCCCATGTTTACCTTACTTTTTTGGAATACCAAAGCCATACAAGAACAGAGAAGACCCACCTTATAGACTGGTGGTAGCAAGTGGAGGTTCCCTTACTGAAGCCACAGCCATTTACCTTGATTACTTGCTGAAACCTCTAGCAGAAAAGAATAAGTCATACATAAGAGATTCAATGGATTTTTTGAAGAAAATAAAAACCATTACAGTGGAAGCGGACAGTATTTTGGTAACTATTGATGTGGAATCCTTGTGCACAGTGCTCCCTCACAATTACTGTATAACAGCAGCTATGGAGTCTTTTAAGAAACATAATCAGGGTACACAGGCACAACTGCAAAAGTTAAGCAAGCTCATTAATCTTGTACTGGACTTCAATTTCTTTACTTTCAATGGCAAACACTACAAACAAAAAATGGTACAGCAATGGGGGCTGCCATGGCTCCCAGCATAGCTAACATAGCCCTGGGCAAATGGGAGGAGGGCTTTGTGTTAAACAACACAGACTGCATGCAGCACATCACATGCTATTTACGTTTTATTGACAATGTCTTTATTGTGTGGGAAGGTGACATCTTGCAGCTTGGAGATTTTATCACTTACCTCAATCAAACAACCCCCTTCCTGAAGTTTACCTCTTCCCATAGCTGTACTTCAACCACTTTCTTAGATATGCAGATTTCCAAGGACACCAACAATAACAGAATCACCACTGATCTATTCAGGAAAAACCAACGAGGGTTAACTTATTACTCCACAGTAAAAGTCTACATCCTACAAAAACCAAGTATAATGTAGTGAAATCCCAAGGCTATAGATTAGCTCAAATTACCACAGAGATAGAACCATTTTTGAGAAACCTGAACAACTTAGAGAATGATTTTCTAGTGAGAGGCTATGAAAGTCAGATGATAAAAAACACCCTGGAACCCATTATAGAACTGAAAAGGACTGAAGCACCTTCACTCAACCTCCCCAGTAGAAAAATGTTAAGTAATCCCACAGAGAATAACAAATGCAAAAATAGCTGCATCCTGACATACACTTTGGATTATCACAGTATCAAAAATATTATTGAAGAAAACTGGGACATTGTCACAGGAAACCCTTTTCTGATTAACGTCTTAGGTGAAGCCCCATCATTTGTTTATAGGAAGGCCATTAATATTAGAAGTTTTGTTGAATTTAAACCTAGACCATGTGAGAAAAGCACTAAAAAAGATGTGAAACTAATTGTACATTTTGTATATTTATACAGCAAGGTGATAGTTTTTATTGCCCTTATTTAAAGAAGATCATTAAAACCAGTGCAGGGGGTGTCTGTAACACTAAAAAAGTAATTTACAGGGCACAGTGCAATGAATGTGATGCATTCTATGTGGGCAAGACTGTAAATAAACTCAAGCGAAAGATTTCATGTCATCTGTCAGAAATCTGCTCTGGATGTAAAAATAATGCACTAGCCAAACACCTTTCTCTTCATAGACACACAGGTTTTTAATTTCCAGATCCTGGATCGCATTGACATGGGTGATCTTGAAGGAGACATCCCGAATATTCTGGAGAAACATGAACTCAAGTGGCAATTAAAGCTGAACTCTTTTAGAAAGCCTGGACTAAACTACTACTGTTCAATTAAAAGTGCACTGGAACTTAGAAAATTGCTACATTGTTTACATGACTAATTGTATTTTATTTTTTTGTACAAATTGGTTTTAAATACCATTTTAAATCATTTGAAATTTAAGTGCATATTTTGTTTCCATCATCATACATATATATTTATTTATTTATTTATTTTCTGGTTCTCTTTTTTCCACTTTATTCAAAATTATGGTAATAACAATACTAATTATACAATTATATAGGTTTTTAGGGTTCTTGTACACAGACCTGAAGAAGTCTAAAAGGACAAAAGCGATCTTTGTTAACAACAGGTTATGAAAATAAAAATGATTTTTATATGCAAAACGTATATGTATATATTTATATATAATTTTTGATCGCAAAATGAACTAAAGATATATTTCCAGCCATGTAGTATATTGACTTGTATAAAATCACAGACTTAATAATCTACTTAATAATTTGGTTAAATAAGATGCACCATTAAAGTACATTAGGGCTATATATTATTAAGACAGCTACTAGGTAGGACAGGACCAGCTTGAATGTCACACTGATGGGGGAAGGGATGCAAATTTAACATGTGTACCAGTTAACACTTTGTTTTACAGCACAATAAACCACTCCCATGCCTGATAAAAAGTATATATATATTTAGAAAGCTTGTGAGGAAATTATTACTATTTTTGTTTTACTTGGATCGCTTGTCTGTGTCTGTTGTATCTTTCTCATGAGGAGTCTTGCAAGAGGCATCATGAGAATCAGGGCTGCCATGAGACCCGGAATCCTCAGCTCTTTCCCCACAGTGACAGAAGTCTGAGTGGAAAACCTCTTAAATACATTTAAATATAGATGTAGGTTTTCATGTGGAAGAAAAGCGCTTTATACAGAGGTGTCTAGCTGGCACCCTAGAAACACAATCTTGTGTGATGATTTCTGAATGTTTGCTTGGAATCCCAGCCTGTCTAAGAGATCTCTTACACAAGTGAGAGATTCCTGGCACTCTGAAAAAAAAAACTCTGCAAAGACAATCAAGCCATTGTAAATATGGACAACTGTGACTACACTGTAGCCTGAAGTCTGCTACAACAGGAAGACAATATCTGAACACTCTTATTGCAGTGTACAATCCAAAGCATAAGGCAGAGAACTGATAATTTGATCAAGACAAACAAAACCTTAAGAAAACACCAGAAATCTGGATGAATAGGAATACGATATGCATCTTTTAAATCTAAGACTACAGAAAAAACCCAAATGAAAATGAAAGGTTAACAGGATATGAAATGAAAGCATTTTGAAACTAAGCAGTACCACAAACTGATTTAGGGGAAAAAAGGTCCAGAACTGGTCTCCATGAGTTCTTCCTTTTGCACTAAAAAGATTCTAGAAAAAATACTTTTCCCAACTGGGAAGGAGGAATTGCTGTTATTATTCCCTGAGACAGCATATATGCTGTAGGACAAGAGGGAAGAGAAGGGTTTGGTCTTTCAGATGAGGAGGAACCCCCCCAGAAAGGAGGAATTTCGGTTCAGCCCACTGCCATCTGTTTACTAACTGTTGTTTGCTCTGAGGCCTTCCAGCTTTCATTTTGTAACTTCCCAGTCATTGCTTTTTAAATGTCTGGTTATCAGCATTCTGCTGGGACTGTTTATTTGTTTCTTGCCAAAAACTGGACAAGAGAGTAGAAAATCCTTTGGAAAAAAGCAGAGGAGGAGGGCTGAAAAATTCCCGAATCATCTAACCTCTCACACACTTTTTAACAACCTCTGCAGCAGAGGGTCCAAAAACTAAATCTCTACCCAAACGAGAATTTAATTTTTGGCATCTTCTGGGAGGTTCTGAGAATGCAGCGAGGCAAACCTTCAAAGAGTACCAGTAGAGGGGCTTTCCAATATGACTGTACACTGAACAACAGCTTAATTTTGAATCCCCCAGTGTGAAAAAAGAAAAGTACAGTTGTGTACACTTACCATAAATGTAGATGTAATGACTGCAACAGTGAATACACTCGAACATTTGGGTAATCCTGCTGGCAGGATGCCCAAAGTCTTAGGTCCTGCGTCGGTTGCTGTCGCCCCTTCCCTGACGTCAGGTCATCAGGGGTATAAAAGATGTAGCAGACGCCATTTTCTTCAGTTTTTCTTGCCCCAGATGTCAGGTGCCCCCTAAAGGGTAGCCAAAATGTATTTACATATATATATATATATATATATATATACATACATGCATCAATATAAACTTTACCTTCATCTACAAGCAAATACACCACATGGGTTGTATAAATCAGTGCAGGAAAGAAGTTCCAGCAGAAAGAAGGGGGATGGCGAGTGGGTAACCTGGACTGCAACAGTGAATACACTCCAACATCTACATTTATGGTAAGTGTACACAACTGTACTATGTTCTTCGTGTTTCACTGTTGCAGTCATTACATTTGGGTAGAGTCCCAAAGCAATGGTTGGGAGGCTGTCGCTAAACAGCATTAGGAGCGGCTATGAGGCCCTGCAGAACTGCAGTGGCAAAGCCTGCCCTGGATTTAGAGTAGAGTGGCAGATGATAATGCTTTGTAAAGGTGTGCACTGAACTCCCAGTAGCAGCCTCTAAAATATATTTGGTTGGTATTCCCCTGAGGAAGGCTGCTGAAGTGGCTGCAGCTCTGGTTGAATGTGGCCTAATGCCCTTAGGCACTGGCTTGCCATGCTGTAAATAGCAGAAACTAATGCAGTGGCCTATCCACTTTGAAATAGTCTGCTTTGAGATAGCCATTCCTTGGGATCCTGCAGCATGTGCCACTAGTAATTGCTCTGTCTTCCTGAAAACTTTGGTTCTGTCCAAATAGAATCTAAGCTGTCTGTGTAAGTCCAAAGAATGCAGAATTTTCTCCCCCTTGTTCTGTGGATTTGGATAAAAAGTTGGCAAATGAATGGTTTCGTTACGAGCCACACTGGACACCACTTTAGGCATAAATGTTGGGTTTGTCCTCAGAGTGAACCTGGCTGGGTAAAAAATGATAAAAGGTTCCACAGCCATGAGTGCCTGTAGCTCTGAAACTCGTCTTGCAGAAGTTATTGCTAGGAGCAGAGCTGCTTTCCAAGATAAAAACTTTATATCAGCAGTAGCAGCTGGCTCAAAAGAAGGCAGGGTGAGTTTTTGCAAGACATAGTTGAGGTCCCATGCAGGTATTGGTGATCTCCTTGGAGGCCTTACATTTTTGGCTCCTCTGAGGTACTGCCTTAATAAAGGATGAGAAAAGATTGGTGGCTCTGTATTGTAATGAGCAGAAATGGCAGAGGCATGAATTTTAATTGATGAAATAGATAGGCCTTTGTCCAGCATCTCAGTTAAATATTGCAAAATCTGAGGAATATTTGGTACAGCTGTATCAGTTCCTTGTGCCTGGTTCCAAGCACAGAATCTCTTCCATTTTCCAGCATAAGATTTTCTAGTACTAAGCCTTCTGGCTTCCAAAATGACATCCATCACAACTTTACTGAGAGGTGTGCTTTGTAAGACTACATTATCCGCCATGCTGCCAGGTTTATCTGAGTTGGCTGTGCAGAATCTGATTGTTTTGTTGGGACAGTAGATGAGGTATTTGAGGTAAGGTCCAAGCTGGGCACTGAGACAAGTTCCTTAGGATAGGATACCAGTACTGGCAGGGCCAGTCTGGGGCAATCAGTATCATCTTTGGCTTCTCCTGTCTGACCTTTAGGAGTACCTTGGGGAGGAGAGGCAGTGGAGGAAAGGCATATACTGATAGGTTTTTCCAGCTGAAAGATAAGGTGTCCACTTTCCATGCCTGTCTGTGATAAATCCTGGTGCAGAATCTTTTTAGTTGGCAATTGTAAGGGGAGGCAAATAGATCTATGTCCAGGCATCCCCATTTCCTTGTTATCATGCTGAAGACTTGTGGGTCCAGATGCCACTCGTGGGGATCCATGAGGTTTCTGCTTAGTTCGTCTGCCAGAGTGTTTTCCTTTCCTGGCAGGAATTGTGCCTGCAGATGTACTTGGTAAGTCAATGCTGTGTCCCACAAAGCCATGACTAGTCTGCAAAGGGGGTAGGAATGTGTGCACCCCTGCTTGTTTACATACCACAAGATCGTGGTGTTGTCTGTCTTTATCAGTAGTTGGCCCGGATGAAGTAGGTCCTTGAAGGCTGTCAGGGCATTTTGAACAGCTAGCATCTCTTTTTGATTGATATGTAGATGCATTTGGCTTGTGGACCATGTGCCCTGAATGCATCTTCCTGCCATATGGGCCCCCCAGGCATAATCTGATGCATCCGTTGTTAGGTTCTGCCTGGCTGGGGGTAATGTGAATGGCTATCCCTTGTTCTGGTGACAAGCCTTCGCCCACCATCGAAACTCCTGTTGCAGGCAGGGAATGAGAGTAATCATTGTTTCCAGGCTGTGGCAATGTTGAGTCCAACCACTTTTTAGGTACCATTGAAGTTTCCTCATATGCAGTCTTACATATGGAATTAGTAGGATGCAGGATGCCATGAAGCCCAAAGCCTGCAGAATTTTTCTTGCAGATAACTGGGCCTTTGTTGCCAATATTTTGAAATGGGTAGTCAGTTGCCTTTGTTTGTCTGGTGTGAGATAAGCCATCTGGGCAGTTGTATTTAAGCTTGCACCCAGGAATATTATCTCTTGAGAGGGTACTAGTTTTGATTTCTTTTCATTGACTGTGTACCCTAGGCCTGATACAAGTCTTTTCACAAACACCAGATGCTGTAGAAGAATGTCCTTGATCTCTGCTTGAATTAGGCAGTCGTCCAAGTAAGGATATATTTGTATTCATATGTATGCAGAATGCAATTACTGGTTCCAGGCACTTTGTAAAGACCCTGGGTGCAGTAGATAAGCCAAACGGCAGTGCAGAGAATAGGTAATGCATTGATCCAGTCTTGAATCTGAGGTATCTTCTGCATGATTGTCTGATTGGGACATGAAGGTATGCCTCTTTTAGGTCTAAAGTCAGCAGCCAAGCCTTCTTTCCCAGCATGGGCAGAAGCTGCTGCAAAGTCAACATTTTGAATTTTGGTATATCTAGGAATGTGTTTAGAATAGATAGGTCCAGTATTGGTCTCCAGGCCTTGTCCTTTCTGGGTACCAAGAACAGTCTTGAGTAAAATCCTTGTCCCTGCTCTTGCTCTGGTACTTGTTAAATGGCCCCTATGTCCATGAGGGATGAGACTTGCTTTTGTGCCTCTGTCCATTGATTTTTTGGCAGATCTGGCCAGCCGTTTGCCTTTGGCAGGGTATGGAAGTGGAACTTGTAGCCTTGCGACACTATGTTTAGAACCCACTTGTCCTGGGTTATAATGTGCCAATTTTGAGAAAAAAGTGCTATTTTTCCCCCTAAGGGTGCTGCCAGGAGATAAAGTGCTTGGTGCAGGCAGGGGGAAGTCATTGGGACTGTTTCCTGTATGGTTGTGATTTGTCTTCTCCAACTTTGGAGGTAGAAGCACCCCATTGCTTTGACCTGTATGAACCTTGCGCCTGGGATCTACCTCTAGGGCGTCTGGATCTGCCCCTTTGAAGTCTATCTGACACAGGAAAGGACCAATTCTTTGTAGGCCAGTGTCTACTAAACTTAGGTGGCTGTATTTGTAAAAAAATCTTTTGACAGTTTGCATAGATTTAGCTTTGTCCTCCATTTTCTTTAACACCTCTTCTGCCTTAACACCAAACAAAAGTATCATGCTGTAAAGGTGCATCTAATAATTTAACTTTGACATGATCAAGCAGATTTTGTTCCTTTAACCAAGCATGCCTCCTAATTACAGAACCTGTAACTGCGGCTCTGCAGGAGGCCTCCAAAGAATCAAAACCACATTGCAAAGTATGCTTTCCAACTTGTTCAGCTGCATGCAATAAATCCTGCATTTCCTTGTTTTCTGCACATTCAGAGTTTAACAACGTTTTCTGTTTAAACAATGCCATGACATGTTGCTGATATTTGAGCATATGAAATTGACAGTTTAAGGCCCTTATAGCCCAGGTAGCAGATGTGTAGACCTTTTTTCCCCCCATCTATCCAGTGCCCTAGAATCTCTGTCAGAGGGGGTAGGGGTCTTTGCTGCGGAAGCCTTAACTCCTTTGGGACCCTGTGAAATAGTTTCTGGGTCTGCAGCAGGGTTTTTGAAAAGGAATTTATGAGTCAGGAACCCTGTAATATCTGTCAGGCTTAACATGAGCTGGTAAGATGTCAGGGGTCAGACTAGACTCTGAAAACACATCATCTACAATGTCTAATACATGTGGAATGGCTATAGGCCTGTGTTGAGGTAGTAAAAGGAAGTCCCTGAGCCTCTTTTTAGATTCTGAAAAATCTTGGCTCTCCCAGTGGAAATGCTCCCTCATGGTAAGCAAGGTTTCCCCAAAAGAATAGTCCTCAGGAGGAGAAGCTGAAGGTATAGATTCTTCAGCATCAGAATCCTCATGGGGGGAAGAGAATATTCCTGATCAGAAGAGGAATCAGAAGAAACAGAAACCTGATCTGAAGATTCATAGTCGGTCTCTTGCCTAGGCCTCTTATCAGGAGGGGGATGGGAACCCCTGATCATTATCAGGAGGGGGATGGGAACCCCTGATCAAGGTAATCAAGTCTTCGGCCATTTTGAGCATCTGTTTTTTGGGCATAGAGTCCTGTCCACGTGGCTCTTGACTTTGTTTCTTTGCTTTAGAAGGTGCTTTAGTCTTTGCCTTTGAAGTTGAAGTCAGTTTAATGTAAAGATGTTTAGATCTGAATACACCCTCAGAAGCCGGTGCCTGCTCAGTGGCTCCGGACCCATCTGAGGGAATAGTGTCCGAGGCTCCAATACCTTGAGTTTCCAGCGGCATAGCAGACTCCACGTGGGAGTCTGTAGCGGCCTGCGATTCTAAAGTAGTGGGCATCAGGGGCTGCGAAAGTGCCAGACTGAGAACCGGCAACTGGCTTAGCAGAAGCTTCGTCGTCGGTTTTGGGCCTCGATTGCTTATCTCTCTCCCTTTTCTTTGCGTTTTTTGTGAACTCCGGTAGTCGGATGGCCATCTGACGACACTTCTGGATAATTAAACCTGCGTCCAAAATAGTTTAATGCAAAATCATACCAATGCTTAATAGTGCTTTGGTTAAATCTAGCACAAAACCGACAACCTGAAACGTTATGATCAGGGCCTAGGCAAGAAATACAGTAAGAATGAAAGTCCTTATGAGGTATTTGCTTTCCACTAGAAATACAATTATTAACTTTTTCTGACATCGGTCTGAAGCAAGAAAAAGGTTTCCCCAATGGGGTACTTAGCTTTATTTAAGACTTCGGATATGAAACTCGAACACGAAAATCTCAGGAGACGGCCGACCAGCACTTGCGAACTGCTTCTGCTTCGGGCACCGTGCGGCAAGAAAGACTGAAGAAAATGGCGTTGGCTGCATCTTTTATACCCCTGACGACCTGACATCAGGGAAGGGGCGACAGCAACCGACGCAGGACCCAAGACTTTGGAATTCAGGCCAACTGAGGGCAACCTGCCAGCAGGATTACCCAAATGTAATGACTGCAACAGTGAAACACGAAGAACATCTGGAAATATGGCCCAGTAATTCTGACAGTTTTAGTAAAATTCAGTTATTGGCTAATAAGAGCACTGTCTGGTTGCCAGCAAAGAAACAACTTAAAGAGTGAAAGAAAATCAGCTAGAAAGGGTGAAGAGAAAACACTGGCTGGGAAGAATCCTACAGTTCAGCAAAACAAAAGGCAGTTCAAGCTCCAAATTTAGTACAAGAGAAGGCTTCCAGTACTTTAGAGGAAAACTAAATCACATGCACTCAGAGCCAATTAAAATAAAAATGATGGTGTATATCAATTCAAACAACAAAAGGCTAGAAAAATGGAAGAAGCTTTAATCAGCTATTTAGATGAACTGATAAAGCTACAAAAATCAGAAAAGAAGAAAAGGCTGGCAGAGTATTAGTTCAAGAAGTGCAGTTTCAAAAAATGGTACAGTCAGGGACAGAGCATGCTGAGAAAACATGAATTTTCTGTTGTACCAGAGAAGCTAGATTGAACCGACTATATTAAATTTATGAAAAGACACAAAAGGATTTGTTAACTGAAAGGACACATTGTGTGTTTGCTCCAAACCTGGCCACGAGAAAGCAGCCAAAAAAAGGAAATTAACGTTCCAACTGTGTTGTCCAACTTCATTCCATTAATCTGTGGGAATAAGGTTCCGATGCTCAGAACCGAAAAGGCCAAATTCTTTCAGCTCGAAACTTCTGACTTGAGCTTCTCCTACTTATCCACAATGCCCCCACTTCTCCACAGTACCTCAGATTGAGTTTGCTAACAAAAACATAGTGGCTATAAAACCATTTTTACTACAACAACATGCAGACCAAATGTATATACATGTATCATACAAAAAAAGTACATCAGAAACTCAAAGAAATAAAGATTCCTTGTAACTTCTACTAGGCTTTCCAAAAAATCTGTATAGAGAAAAGGGAGCGGGAAGCCTAACGGAATGAAGTTCGACAACACAGATGGAACGTTAAGTTAAGAACATAATTTCTTTATCTGATGATGTCCTCTTCATTCCATTAACCTGTGGGACAGAGTCCCCAGCTACTATAATCCAGGGTGGCCATCAAGGAAGGATATTCCAGAGAACAGCAGAACCAAAGGCACTCCTTCTCCTGGATATGATGTCCAATTTGTAATGTGTAATGAAAGTATGGGTGTTTGACCAGGTAGCAGTAGCACAAATGTCCTCAATAGAAACTCTAGACCAAAAGGCCTGAGGCTTGGACATGGACCTTGTATAGAATGTGCCCTTAGCAAACCTGGTAAAGAATACCCTTGAAATAAAAAATAAATGTAATACAGTCTTTCAACCAATGCAACTTTGGTCACTCCTTTACCTTTCTTGGCATTTGAAAAGGAAACAAACAGCTGATCACACTTCCTGGTGTAAAGTGTACTCTCCCTTGTTCTGATACTGAAGAAAAAAATACCGGAAGACTGACTGAGTGATTAATGTTAGTCTCTTTAGCTATCTTGGGTAAGAAAGAACGATTCATATGTAGATTCACTCTGTCTTTATGAAAAACTAAACATGAAAATTTTGCAGGAAGAGCCCGGAGCTCAGACACTCTCCTGGCCAATGTAACTGCTACTAGGAAAAGAGTTTTCCAGGAGAGAAATTTCAGATCCACAGTGGCCAAGGGTTCGAATAGGGGATGGACTAAGACTTGCAGAATCATAGTAAGATCCCAAGGAGGTATAGGATCTTTGACTGGTGGCCAGCGCAAAAAAATACCCCTAAGAAAAGCCTTACGCAATTTTGAAGAAGCAAGAGACAATGAGTTAAAACCAAACTGAAAGTTAGAAATGGAAGCAGGTTGGACTTGAGTGTAGAATTGCTAGCACAGTCTTGGAAAAGGGAAGCCAGAAAGTCTAGCACTACTGAAACCGGGGCTGTAAAGGGATCTATCTTGTTTCTGTTCAGCCCAAAAACAGCACCTTCTCCACTTACCTTTGTAAATTTTTTGGGTGGAAGCTCTATGGGATGAAATAAAAATTTCTCAGACTGGAGAAGACATTTGAAATCTAGCTGTCATTGGAAGTGGAGAAACCATGTGGTCAATTTCAGGCCCTGAATGTTGGCATGTGGATGTCCCAATGGCTGAGAGAGCAGATCTGAACTCGGATCCAACTTCATCGGAGGGGGGGGGGGTGAGACAGACGAGACCAAAGAACGGTAAACCAGGTTTGTTGAGGCCAACAGGGAGCAAATGGGATCACTTTGCTTCGCAACCTGAGAGCTTTCTGTAGGAACTTGGGAATCAGCGGAAGAGGGAAAAAGCATAGCATAAACTCGAGGGCCAGGCATGAACAACAGCATCCCTGGGGAACTGTCCCTGAGGAGGGATAAAGGCAAAATACTTGCTGCATTTGTTGTCGAGAGGGGATGCAAAGAGGTCGCAGCAAGGATAACTTAATTTCTGGAAGACCTCGTCTGCCATGGACTGATTCAGGGACCACTCATGAGGCATCAGTTAATACTGGGCTAAGCCTGTCAGCTATAATGTTGGAATCCCATGGAATGTACACTGCTACCAGAAAGAGATTGGAAGAAATCACCCACTGATAGACTCTCATAGCTTCTAAACATAGGGGCTAAGACCTGGTCCCTCCCTGTTTGTTGATGTACCAAACCACTGACATGTCGTCCTTCTGGACTGCAATAGTCTCCTGAGGAAGAAAGCGGTCTAGTTCCTGCAATGCTGGAAGAACCACTCTCATCTCAAGAACCAACTTGGTCTCCCAATATCCATATGCCATATTATATATTTATATATATATATATGTATATATATATATATATATATATATATATATATATATATATATATATAGGCATCCATATGCCTGAGACTATCCCAAACATGATCAACGGGGCAACTGAAGAGGGAAGAAGAAATGGGCGTCCTTGGGTGATCTCCGAGGAATGGAGACATCTAAGAAGACAGTTTTTGCACACACTAGATAGGCTGATGGGAAGATTCAAAGGACTCCTGAGAAGAAACCACTGTACCACCAAGGTCTACTGAAGAATTTGCATGTGGAAACATGCTACTGGAAGAAGAGTTATGGTTGCTGTTTAATGCTCGAAGAACTACAGAGGCAGGGGGTTTTGAAGGAGTCAAGATCTGGCTGACGTGAGACCAAACAGAAGCGCCCGAAAATGGTAGCGACTGGCTCCCAGCCTGCTACATAAAAAAGGTGAGCGCCTGTCCATTTTGAAATGATAGCACGCATCCTTGAGGTCTATAGAGCACATCCAATAGCCTATCTTCAGGAGAGGTAAGATGGACTGAATCATGCCCATTCTGAACTTCGTGTGCTTTACTGACATGTTCAGGGAGGTCAGATCCAAGTCAAGTCGCAGGTCCCCTGTCTTTTTGGACACAGAGTAAACGTCCAATCTGACTTGATCAGAGGGGACTTCTTGGATGACACTTTTTTTGCAGTAACTTATTTCCTGGGCTGCGTCCTCCCTGCGACTTGGTGGAACATTGGGGAGAGGAAATTTTTGTTTGGGAATATTGGAAAGGGGAATGCAGTAGGATACGATCCTTAGCACCCATTTGACATTTGTGATGGCCTTCCAGGCTTCTGGGTGCAAGGAGAAATGTCCCCAGACTGCTTCAAAAGGACAGCAGTCGGGCAACAGTTCAGGATCCCTGGAAAGGCTTGTCCGGGGCAGGTTCCCATGACCCTTGATTCTGTGGATCCTCTCGGCCACGTGGGCAGCATCTCCCATTCTGACCATATCCCCCTCTGCCTCGGGAAGAAAGTCTCCCCGTGTGTCCCAGAAAGGGCCCTGCGATTTCCGAAACCACATGTTCTTACTTCCATGCTGGGTCCTGGAGAAGGTCCATTGTGGGAGTAGAAAAATAGATCCCAATGGCAGACAGGGTCTTACCATCTTTCTCACTCTGGGTTAAATTGTCACGTACCATGGGCCCAAACAAGGCAGAGCCATCAAAGGGGGCGTTAATAAAGGACTGATTGAAAGGCTCTGCAAAATCACAAAGCCTCATCCAGGCATGGTGCCATATGGCAATGCAAGAACCTGCCACCCTTGAGGTACCCTCCGCAGCCTCATGGACACATTGGCTAGGGAGTGTAGGGTGGCCAGCCTAGAGGAAAAGGACTCCCATTCCTCAGTACCCATGGACCCTTGGAATGAGCAAGAAAGTTCCTTGACTAAGTCCCTTTGTAGCTGGGTAATATACGATAAGTAGATCAACACCCAAAGTTCAAAGGTAGATGAGGCGTAGACTCTTTTGCCAAATATGTCCAATGCCCAGGATTCTCTATTCGGGGGAGGGGGTGAACAGAGCAGCTTTGCTGAGCCAGCTACTTCTCAGTGGCTGCCGCCACAACCATGGCATCTACAGGGAAGGGATTCCTTTGTCAGCTAGAACACTTAAAATTTTGTCAGTGCATTTAGGAATCAGTTCCACTGCATCTGGCTTCTTCCAGGCCCTTGATGACAGCAGCTGGATGAGCGGGTCAGATGGGGTGGGGGGGCATCCAGGTAGTAGATGGTCCATCCCCGAAAGCTTCCCACAACATAGATTCTTCTAAGGAAGGGTTTTGGGAAGACCATCCACCCTTCTGGCGAAGGATTTCAAGAATGTCTCCAAAGAGAACCTAGTCAGGTGGTGATTTGGGAGACCACTCTCCTTCCTCAAAATTGGTATCTGTAGTGAGGGATTCCAAAGGGGAATCCTTGTGCCTCCTTTTACACGGTCTCTTTTGAGGGACCTCTCCGAGGGGACACTCTGGGGAGGTGTCGGAAGAAGCTTGGGGATCCACTGAATGGACAGTGTGGAGGCTTTCCAGGACAGGCTGTCCATGTGGCAGCTCAGAGGTCTCAGACACTGTTCCAGAGTGAGGCGGGGGGAAGTTTCACCAAGGTAATTGCCAAGGATCTCCTAGTAATGAAGAGGACCCTCTTCACAACCTCAAACGCAGAAGGACTCCAAACCACCTGCAGCTGTCTTGCCGAAGCCAACGAAGCAGACACCTCCCGAAAACAACAGGTCTCCCACTCCAAGGGGGCAGTCGGAGCAGATCTGTCAAATGCCGAGGTCCTGAGGGAGGGGAGACGGCTCCAACAGCTTAGGAGTTGAGGTCAAACCCCGGAAAAGACCTCATACTATAGCTCCAAGACACACTTGGAACCAAAGCAGCAGGATTCAAGCAGGTCGGGGAGAATGTCAGAGGCAAAGAAGAGATCTATATTGACTCCGACACCCCAGCACCAGGACCCAACGGAACTGACAACTCTAAAACCAGGGTCGATTCGGAGAAAGAGCTACTGGTTGGAATGGGGAGAGCCTCATGGATCCGGAAACAGAAGGGCCAGACAGAAATCCCATCTGGATCTGTGTCTTGAGCTTTAGGAAGACCTAGACAAAGCAAAGGAAGGGGGGGTCTGGGGATCTCTGTGGGGAAAGAGACTGAGACCTCCTAGTAGGTACCGGCAAAGAAGACCCTGGTGCCGAAACCGCCAGAGCAGGTGCTGCGGGGGTCACCACTCGGCCCCATAGCAACTGAAGAAGAGGGCAGAGGTGAGGTCCATGTCAAAGAGTATGGAGCTGAACGGGTCAGTTCTAACAGTTTAGTTTTCTTGCTGGGCGGTCCCAAGGAAGATCACGAGGGAGATCTCCTGTACTCCCAGGAGTGTCTGGGCGTCTTTGACGGGGTTATGCCCCCTGATGTAGAAGGCATCCCTGAGGTGGCAGCAGTAGGAAGTAACCCTTTTAAAATGAGTTTACTTCTCCTATCAGCCATAACCCAGGGATGAAAAGCCCCTTGAAACCTCACAGGGGGCACACAAGTGGCAAGGCCTCAAGCAGTACATGCACGCCCCATGGGCACCAGATACAGGGATCTTCCGCCCACAGGAAGTGCACTTCTTGAAGCCTAAAGGCTTCTGATCAGCCATGGGGAAAGAAGGAATAAGGAAAGTCAGGATTTAAACTAACTGATAGAAACCCAAGAACTAGATAGGGAAAGAAATAGAAAATAAGTTGCAAGAGACAGGTAGAAAAGGAAACAACAAGAAAAGCACTCACCAAAAATGATGGAGAAGCTCAAGCCAAGGAACTCAATGCGAACACTAAGCACAGTGGGGCATTACGGGTAGGTAAGAGGAGCTCAAGTCAGGAGTCTTGAGCTGAGAGGAGGCTGGTCAGTTCCAAGCATCGGAACCATACTCCCACAAGTTAATGGAATGACGTGGACAACATCAGATCATATATTAGTAAAGATGCAATTAAAACGAGCAGAAAGAATCAATTCTGACAAAACCAAGGCAGAAGGGCAAAGTATTAAAAACTAGAGGAAGTAGCATGTTTGTAGAAAATGATTACTCACTGTATCCCAGGCAGAACAGAAGCAATTTTATCCCAGGAATCAGGGAATGTTGAGATGCAAGTGTGAAATTTAAGCTGCTGTAAAGAGCTGTCGTCAGAATATTTTTTTCCTGTGGGATCAAAACTGTTTTTTGATGCAAAACAGGCTAGGAAGGAAATACAAAAGTTTTTTCCAACAACACGTGAGCCATCAAACAGAAGGGGACTTTGCTTCTTGTTCTTCTACTAATAAAGCTTAGAGAGAGAGAGAATTTGCCAGTGACATATTTTCCAATGTTCCAAAGGGAAAACGCCTAACAGACAGAAAAAAATCACAAAAAGGTGACTAGAAGAATTGGAAGTACCTTGGACTTGAACCAGAGTCGGGGCTGGGAGATGAAGATGAACAGGAAACACTGGAATTGGTGAATAAATGTGATACTACAAAACATCAATCACATCTGTGAAATATGGCAAAAATTACAAAAAAAAAAAAAGTGTCCGAGAAAGATTGAACTTTTGTTGATGTTGTTAAACTTGTGGGGGACTGAAAGGCATACACCGTACATCATGTCATGATAGCTGTATGACACTACAAGGGAAAAAGAAAGAAAAAAGAAATGTAGGCAAAATAATTTTTGTTCTTAACAGTATCTGTATGAAACACATGATATAAATATACAGTAAAGCATTTTCAGTGACTGTTGTTAATACAAGTATTTTTGTCTGTTAGCTTTAAGAACTGTAGGCACATCAATATAAAAAGAAAAGAAAGGCTGAACAAAAACACAGTCAAATTAATAGGAAGCAATCATGAGTTGCTTGGATGGGGTTGGGATCTAGAAAGTGCACTAATTGTAATACATGTAGAGCTCAGATGTTTCTTACACTTTTGTATAGGTGAATGTCTGGATTAATACCCTTGGTTTAACCTGACTAGTGCACGCAAACGGGTTTTAAAAACAAGAGACCATGTGAATATAATGAATATTTTTTCTTTAGCAAATAACTGCTCAGTGTGAGTTGATAAGTCTGCAGATGAGGGCAGCTGTACATTCTGTTCTTATATTTCCACGGAAACAAACAACTACAGGTGTGACAATAAATCTCAAGATGTCTGGACATCATCTGCTGAGAGAAACATAAAATTAAAAAGTACAAGGGCAATCGGCTTAGAAAAAAATAAAGTCTGAAATTATTGAAAGTGAAGAGATATCACCTTTTCTGGTCACTAAATTATTCAATGCATTTACCATAACAGTGCATAATTTAGTTTAAAAGATTGACAGTGTACTTTTTCTTAAGGCTAAAACTTGATGTTTTCTGAAAGCGCAAAAGCTATTTTTCACATCTGGGAGGGGAATACAGGCAAGCATACTTCTCAAGTGTATGTCAGCTGATGTCTTAACAAGTTCATGTTCCTCGAAGTACCACACTAAAAGGGTCTGCCACACATTCAGTGTTAATATTTTAACTGATAGCAGTGGTAAATAGAAATGAATTATACTATTCCATTAAAAGAGCTATTCTATAAGTAAAATATCATCTTTTAGCCATCCTACAAGCTTCATAGTTGAAGATGTTAGTAAGTGTTCCACATTTTGCCCATTTATTCCACATTATGAGAGGCAGTGTTCCTCACTTTGGAGATGGAAGGTTGAGAGCTATGGAGGCAAGACAAGAACATATGTCAGTGTATGTAGGAGTACAGGCTGTAACATGCATCTTAGCATGGATAGCCTCAACTTTAGGTTAGTTAATGCCTGTGGGTGTAGCTACCGATTTCGGACAACTGTGCCTATCAGGAGGGTTAAACGTCATTATTTGAAGATGCACATAATGTTATGTGCTTGTTTTAAGTCAAAAGTTTCTGGGGCTGTTCTGGGAGTGCATTTGGGTTTTTATTTGAGGATTTTCATTTAAATAAAAAGTCTTGCAAAATGTGACATAGGTTCAAATGGAGATAACAAGAAACATCTGTAAAATGGATCAATCTGCCAGACATTAGTGGCTGCATGTAACACAAAAGCTGGAAACAGACATTTAAAAAAGCTGTCATATATAACAAGTGGGAATAATAATTTCTTATAATGGTTGTACTGCCCATACTGTTTTGGAATGTGAATGGCGCCACAAGCACAGACAAAAAAGTTAGAAGTACTGAATTATGCTAAGAAATACAGTACAAACAGCAATGCTGCAGGAGACACATTTGGAAAGAAATGAACACATGAACTTGATAAAGAAATGCTTTCAGGATGGATATTCAGCAGATTATCAGGGACAAAGTGAAAGGAGAAAATTAATACAAATTGCTAGAGAACCTCCAATAGTGACAGAAGAGAAAAAAGATAATGGTGGATTTGTGGTATTAAGGGGCTACTGCCAAGGGAGAAGGATTACACATCCATGTATTTATTTTCCACCTAAAACTGCTATTGTACAGCTTAAGAAAAAGAAAATTTGGGGAGAAATAATCAGCCTTCAGTAGGGAATATTACTTACAGATAAGGACTTGAACTTGATTCTCAACAATAAGGATGGATCAGGGGGGCCCTAAAAGGGTAAATACAACAAGAGGCTAGGCGTCTGATGAAATCTATGAAAATACTGGGTATGGAAAACGTGAATTCAGTAGCAGGAACTGTGCGAGACTTTAAGTTATTCCCCAAGGTACAATAACTGGGTTAGACTACACAAAAAATTACATTTCACTGGAACATGTGCATTTGATTGAAAGCTTCGACATACATCTAATAAATATTTCAGATCATGCACAATAACAAGTTAACACTGCAGGTTAATGAAGTAAAAATTAGACTGTGGTGCTTCCCCATTTATCTGTTAAAAAGAGAGGAATGTAAGGAATGGGTAGTGAAAATTATTCGAGTATTACTAGGGAAGATAAAAATTCTCCAGAAGATGTAGATAGCAAGGGGGATAAAATGAAACTGGAATTTAAAAATGGGGTAAAAATAAAACAAAGGAATACATTTAAAAACAAGAACAATTCAGAGGGGCTGGCAAAGGTTAATCTAGCCAGAAGAAGGGAAATCACGCAGAACAAAAAGAGGTGCAACTACAGAGTGCTAAAGAGAAAAAGGAAGAGTATCTGGACAGTATGCATGAGTTTAGAAAGATTGCTGTGACTTACGCAACAGAAAGTTGAAAGGGTTCTTGCCAAACTTAGAGAGCCTATAACAAGAAAAATAACTACAGATCACAGAGAGGTATTTCAGATATATTTTGTAAATGCTACGAAAATTTGGATAAATCAGAAAAATGTGGAAATCAAGAAAAAGCACCAACTGAAATATTTATGGGAAACTCAAGTACACCCACATTAAAGGTAGATGAGGCTCAACAATTAAACACTTAATATAGGAAGAGATTAGATAAAAAACAGTGACATAATTAATCTGCATGAAAATCTCCGGAATAGATGGTATTACTGTGGAAGTTTTGAAGTCAGTAGGGAAGAAAGTGATAAAAATCTGGAAGGTTTTGTTAAAACTGTATTTTAAAAGAAGTGGAAGTACCAACATACTGGAAGAAAGCTGCAGTAGTTGTAATACCTAAAGCTGGTAAAGACTCAGTTTCATATAGTCCATTTCAATTTTAAACCATGATTATAACACGTCAATATCTACAACAGGTAAAGAATGGCAACTGTGTTTCCAAAATTGATAGATAAAGATCAATGTAGTTTTGCGGAGGGGAGGCAGACATTTGACAACACTAACAAAATAATGATGATCCAGAGAGAAGCAGAATGTAAGAAAATACTGTTGATGTTGGCAGGTCTTGATGAGCAGACAGCATTCAAAAACGTGAGCTGGGACTTTATGAGTAGGACAATGGAAGTATCTGCATTTCTTGATACAATAATAAGGTTAATTAGGAGAAAATGTGAGGGATCCAATGCAAAAAATTAAAGTGGAAGTGTTCCTCTCTGACAAGCTGTGTCTGAACAGAGGAACAAGGCAGGAATGTCCTCTTTCCTTTTATCTGCATTACATTTAGACCCATTGGCAAAGAAAATAAGGGACTCAGAAATTCAAGGATATAATTGGTATGATAAATCAAGAAAAGTTTTCTTTACTTGCAGACGATATTTTGTACTTGATTCAAAAAAACGAAAAGGACATCTCAGTGTTGTGGAACATTCTGAGACAGTTTTACGTTCTTTGAGATATAAACTTAATGAAGATAAAACAAAGATAATAACTGTAAACTATGTACCCATGAATAACCTGGTTCAGCAAGACCAATATTCATGGGGACAAGATAATGAAGTATTTAGGAATATGGAAAAAAGATTATGTTATACCAGCTAAGGATATGTGGGACGAGACTAAACAAAAGATAATATAAAAAATGAGAAACTGGAAACTCTTCTTTATGGTATGGCAAGACATGAGGAGTAAAAATGTTTTTACAGGTCAGGCAGATTTTTATTAACCAGAGGAGAAGTTGTAGATAGTAATTAATAAAAAGAGTTGTAGGATTTTTTTCTGGGAGGGGAAGTGGACAAGTGGGATAAGTTAATCCTTCCACAAGAACCAGGTTGGGAGGGTCTATATTGGAAAGACGAAATAGGCGAACCCTATATGATCGACACATAAACGATCTACAAAAAGAGCGAAGAACGGAAACGCCAAAAGACACAATGCTGAATGGATTTCCCTGGCCAGCAGGGTGATTGTGGGGATGTGGAAATATATCCTTTTCCTCACTGTAGAGCGGTCTTGGAGTTGGTGTATATATATATATATATATATATATATATATATATATATATATATATATATATATAAATATATCATGTAGGGGGGAGCTGCAAAAACATTAAAGTGTTTTGTGTTGTGTTTGTTTACTTTGCGTTTACTTACGTGTATGGTGCTGTTGCTTCTGAGAATCTGTTCGGCATTGTGCATTTCGGCATTTCCGTCCTTCGCTCTATTTGTTGATCAAAGTTTGTGTCGCTCTTCTGGCATTTGCCTACTTTGGGTTTCGTGGTTAGAATATAGATCTGTTTGGGATTACCTGATTTGAAGAGATATTTTAGAGGTACACAATTAAGACTCATATACAAGCAGAAAGTCAAGTAGAAAGGAATAATAATGAAATATGGGGGAAATTCAAGAATTAAGGACAGTGGAATTTTGGATGCAGATCCTTAAGGAGAAAAACAGCCGTGCAGAATATTATATTAATAAAGTAGCAGAACAAATTTTAAGAATTAAGCCAACACTAGAAAGGAGGTTCTGCTGATAGGAAGGACTGCAATTAGGGATACAGAGAATTGGCAAGATGGAGCTTGAATTTACTGGAGAAAATTGGCAAAGGAACGAAGGTATTAGGAGCAAATAACTAGAGAGGGCTAGGTAAAGAATAGGAAGAGGTCAAGAAGACATTTGAACTGCAAGCCATAAGCAAATCACCCTGGACATCCACATCCCACCCCCAACCCCCCAGTAAGGAAACCTCCGTAAAAAAACTTCTCCAAAGCCAGCTTCATGCTACTCAAGTCAGAAGTGACAAACTTCATGACAGCCATGCAGACGGAATCTGAAAGTTCAACTGCTGAATCCTACACTAAGGCACTGTATGAGCACATCCACTCATCGTGCCATCCCACATAGAACCAAGATGCTCTTCTCCAAAAAAAAAAAAAAAAAGGAAGCCAATCTGGTTGTCCCCTGCCATAAACAAACTATACAACAGAAGGAATAAACTTGTTGCAGAAAAGAGGAAAATTCCAGGATGTAAAAAACTCTCTTACCAGCCTCAATAAGAAGCTGAGATTCCTCATAAAATCCTCCAAAGCTAGTTACGAAAATAAAATTGCCAAAGATTCCAAAGACAACCACAAGGCATTCTATAGTTATATTAAGAATCTAAATGGCAATGCTCAGATCTGCTCTGAGCTACAACAGAATGGCATTAAATATACTGATCCTAAGGATATTGCCAATATCCTGGCAGATCGATTTTGTGCCAACTTCACTCCCCTCTCACCCCCTAAAGGGCCCACCTCAACACCAAAAGATTGCCAAATTCCAGTAATCACGGCCACACAGGTAGAAACTGCACTCTTCAAAGCTAAGAATACAGCACCCATGGGACCAGATGACATCCCGGGCTGTGTACTACATGAACTACAAAATGAACTGGCACCTTACCGAAGTGTCACATTTAATCATATCCTCACCTCAGGCTTAGTGCCCACTGAGTGGCGCACAGCTAGAGTTATCCCACTCCACTAGGGGGATCCACCTTGGATCCAGGGAACTACCGTCCCATCAGTCTGATGAGCCTGATCTGCAAGGGCATGGAATGCATTATCATGGAACTTATAAACAAAGACATTAGCAACCTTCAAACATTGGACCCCACCCAGTTTGGGTTCGTGAAGGGCCGATCTGGTCTCCTGAACCTGCCTGACTTCTTTGAATTAGTCTCCAGAGCTGTGGACGAGGGTAAGGTGGCTCACACAGCCTATCTGGACCTTGCCAAGGCCTTTGATACTATCCCCCACTCTGGAATCATAGATAAAACTTACTAAGCTGGGCATATAGCCTTACATCACTCAATGGGTTGCCAATTGGCTTACTGACAGAACCCAGACTGTAAAAGTAGCAGACTCCAAATCCAACTCCAGGCAAAGTCACAAGTGGAATACCTCAGGGTTCAGTCCTGGGACTGCTCTTGTTTGGCATCTACTTCTCTGAAGTGCAGGCCAACACTAAGGGACTCTGGCTAACAAAGTTTGCAGATGACTGCAAAATGGGAGCCATTATTGAATCCCCAAATTATGTAGATATTCTACAAAAGGGCCTAACAGAAACGGATGCTTGGTGCCAGAGCCATGGGCTCAAGCATAAAGCCAAGAAATGTATAGTTATTCCCTTTGGGAAAAACCATGTACCCATGAATTACCACATAGGTGGCAGTACACTAAACACCAAAAGTGTGATGAGAGACAAAGACACAGGTGGACAGTGGTCTCACCTTCGATAAAGTACAGTTGTGTACACTTACCATAAATGTAGATGTTTGAGTGTATTCACTGTTGCAGTCATTATATTTGGGGTAATCTGCTGGCAGGTTGCCCTCAGTTGGCCTGAATAACAAAGTTTTGGATCCTGCGTCGGTTGCTGTCTCTTCTTCCATGACATCAGGTTGTCAGGGGTATAAAACATGCAGCCGATGCCATTTTATTCAGTTTTTCCTGCCCCAGATGTCAGGTGCCCCCCCAAATGGGGAGCAAAAAAAAATGTTTTATATATATATATATATATATATATATATATATATATATATATAAACAGTAAATACATATGAATGCACTTTTAGAAACATAAACTTTACCTTCATCTAAAAGCAAATACACCACAAAGGCTTTTGTGTATAGTGAAGGAAAGAAAAGGTACAGAAAGGGGGATGGCGGGTGGGTAACCAGGAAAGCAACAGTGAATACACTCTAACATCTACATTTATGGTATGTGTACACAACTATACTATGTTCTTCATGTTTCACTGTTGCAGTCATTACATTTGGGTAGTATCCCAAAGCTATGGATGGGAGGATGGAACTAAACATTAGGAGCAGCTATAAGGCCCTGCAGAACTGCAGTGGCAAAGCCTGCCCTGGATTTGGAGAAGAGAGGCAAATGATAATGCTTTGTGAAGGTATGAACAGAGCTCCAAGTAGCAGCTTCTAGAATGTCTTTGGTTGGAACCCCTCTGAGAAAAGCTGCTGAAGTAGAGGCAGCCTTGGTGGAATGTGATCTGATCCCCTAGGGCACAGGTTTACCATGGTGCAAGTAGCAGAAACGAATGCATTGGCTTATCCACTTAGAAATAGCCTGCTTTGATATAGCCTTCCCCTCTGACCCTGCAGCAAATGCTACCAGTAGTTGCTCAGACTTTCTAAGAGATTTGGTCCTGTTTAAGTAGAATCTTAGTTGTCTGTGTACGTCCAATGAATGTAGAATCTGCTTCCCCTTGTTCTGCGGATTTGGGTAAAATGTTGGCAGGTGAATGGTCTGGTTAAGAGCCACACTGGATACCACCTTAGGCATAAAAGAAGGATTGGTCCTGAGGGACACCGTGTCTGGGTAAAATATAATAAAAGACTCCACTGCCATGAGAGCCTGTAGTTCTGAAACCCTTCTTGCTGAAGTGCCTGCCAAGAGAAAAGCTGTTTTCCAAGATAGAAATTTTATATCCGCAGTAGCGTCTGGTTCAAAAGGAGGCAGGGTGAGTTTTTCCAGCACAAAACTGAGGTCCCATGCAGGAGTTGGTGATCTTCTGGGAGGCCTTAAATATTTGGCCTCTCTAAGATACTGTTTAATCAAAGGATGAGAAAAGAGGGGAGGCTCTGTGTTGTAATGAGCAGAGATGGCAGCGGCATGGATTTTTATTGAAGAAAAAGATAGGCCCTTGTCAAGCATCTCAGTCAAATATTGTAAAATCTGAGGAATATTGGGCTTTGCTGTGTCTGTTCCTTGTGCTTGGTTCCAAGCACAGAATCTCTTCCATTTATCAGCATAGGATTTTCTAGTACTAGGCCTTCTGGCTTCCAAAATGACAGCCATCACAGATTTACTGAGAGGTGTTGTTTGAATAATTAATTGATCAGCAATGCTGCAAGATTCAGAGTTTGGAGATGAGTGTGCAGAATTTGATTTTTCTGCTGAGACAGTAGAGGAGGTATTTGAGGCAAGTACCATGGAGGAAGTTAAGAAATATTCCTTAGAAGTGGGTACCAGTGCTGGTGAGGCCAGTCTGGAGCAACTAGGATCATTTTTGTTTTTTCCTGTCTGACTTTTAGTAAGACCTTGGAGAGTAGAGGCAGAGGGGGAAATGCATAGACTGATAGGGCATCCACTTTCCATGCTTTTTTGTGATGAGTTCTTGTGCAGAATTTGCCCAACTGATAATTTTGGGAGAGGCAAATAGACCTATGTCTGGGCTCCCCCTTTCTGTGTTAACATGCTGAAGATTTGTGGATCTAGTTTCCATTTGTGCGGGTCCATAAGACTTCTGCTTAGGTCGTCTGCCAGAATATTTTGTTTTCCTGGCAGGAATTGAGCTTGAAGATGTATTTGGTGAGTCAAGGCTATGTTCCACAAGGCCATGGCTAGTCTGCAAAAGGGGTAGGAATGTGTACTCCCCCTGCTTGTTTATGCATCACATAACTGTGGTGTTGTCAGTCTTTATCAGTAGTTGTCCTGGATGAAGTAAGTCCTTGAAGGCTGTCCGAGCACTCTGAACAGCTAGCATCTCTTTCTGGTTGATATGCAGATGCATTTGGTTTGGGCTCCATTTGCCCTGAATGCATCTCCCCACTAGGTGGGCCTCCCAAGCATAGTCTGATGCGTCTGTAGTTAGTGTTTGGGTGGCAGGGGATAGAGTGAATTACAGTCCCTTGTTTTGGTGACATGTCTCTGCCCACCAAATAAACTCCTGTTGTAGGCAGGGAATGAGAGGAATCACTGTTTCCAGACTGTGACAATGTTGACTCCATAAACTTTTTAGGTACCATTGAAGTTTCCTCATATGCAGTCTCGCATATGGAATTAGTAGAATGCAGGATGACAAGAACCCCAAAGCCTGCAGAATTTGTCTTGCAGATAACTGGGTTTTTGTTGCCATTTGTTTGAAGTATGTAGCCATCTGGGCAGTTGTATTCAAGCTTGTACCCAGGAATGTAATTAATTTGACAGGGTACCCGTTGTGATTTATTTTTGTTTATGGTGTACACTAGGCATGCTAGAAGCCTTTTCACAAATGCCAGATGTTGAAGAAGAGTGTCTTTGTCCTCTGCTTGAATGAGACAGTCGTCCAGATAAGGATACATTTGAATGCTTCTTTGACTGCAGAATGCAATTACTGGTGCCAGGCACTTTGTAAAGACCCTGGGCGCAGTAGAAAAGCCAAAAGGCAGTACAGAGAATCGGTAATGCAAAAAACTTGCTTTGAAGTGGAGGTATCGTCTGCATGATTCCCTTATTGGGATATGCAGTTATGCCTCTTTTAAGTCTAGAGTTACTAACCAAGCATTCCTGCCTAGCATAGGCAGTAGCTGTTGTAAAGTCAGCATTTTGAATTTTGGAATGTGTTCAAAACCGATCAATATTGGACTCCATGAATTGTCTTTTCTGGGTACCAGGAAATTCTTGAATAAAAATGTTGTCCTTTTTCCTTTCCTGGTACCGGTTGAATAGCCCCCATATCCATATAGGTTCATAGGTTCATACTAGGCTATCTGCCCTAGGTCATTTATAAGCCTAGCCAGAGTTGTGTGGCTTTCACCACCCCTTAGGTTGAAGAATACTATACCCATTAGTTTGCCGTGCCACTGTCCAGCAGTGATACAGAGATGATCCCAGGGGTAAACCTACGATCTCCCATCCACTGGTCAAGATTCGTCTTGAACAGAGCCAGCGAGGTGCTCTGTCTCACATGGACCGGGATTCTGTTCCACAGCAAAGGGAGTCTCTGGGTGATGAATCTGTCCCTCCAGCACATCCTATTTATATTCGTGTTGAGGTTTAAGTCTCTTGCGGCTCTGGTGGATTTGGATTTTTTGAGGTGGAGCATGTCCATTAATTCCGGGTTGGACATGGCCTTGTATGTCAGGCACAGGTCACCTCTGAGCAGACGGTATGCGACTGAATAGAGCTGGAGTTTCTTCAGTCGGGCAGCATATGGCATATTTTTGAGCCCCTTTATCCTTTTGGTGAGGAACTTTTGGGGTCTTTCCAATTGCTGCAGGTGTCGGGTAAGATACATTCCAAATGGGGCATTGTACTCAATCTTTGGTCTGATAAGTGAAGAGTACAGGGGAACAATGACCTCCCTTGATCTGGATGTGAATCCCTTCATAATCAGGTGGGCAATGTAGAAGGTCCTCCTAACCACTTTGGCAATGTGAGTGTCAAAAGAAAGGTTACTGTCAACTTGGGTCCCCAGGTCCCTGATAACCTCTTCTGTGCTTAATGGATTGCCACCTATGTGGTAACTTGGGGTTACCTTGTTTTTACCAAAGGGTATGACTATACATTTTTTGGCGTTTAGCTTAAAGCCATGGCTCTGGCACCAGTTATCCGTTTCTATGAGACCTCTCTGAAGGATATCTGTGTCTGATGGATTTTCAACTATGGCGCCCGGTTTGCAGTCCTCTGCAAACTTTGTCAGCCACAATCCTCCTATGTTTGCCTGCACTTCTGAAAAGTAGATGCCGAACAAGAGGAGGCCCAGGACTGAGCCCTGTGGGGCACCGCTTGTGACCGGCTTGGAGTCTGACATGGCACCAGCAACTCTAACCCTGTGGGTTCTGTCCTTCAGCCAGTTTGCAACCCATCTTGTGACATATGGGTTTACATTTAAGCTGGTGAGCTTTTCTATGATACCCGAGTGGGGTATTGTGTCGAAAGCTTTTGCAAGGTCAAGGTAGGCTGTGTGAACTGCCTTACCCTCATCAATGGCCTTGGTGATGGTTTCAAAAAAGTCGACCAAGTTCAAGAGGCATGATCTGCCCTTGACAAAGCCGAATTGGGTAGGATCCAATGTCTGTAGGTCCCCTATGTCTTTATTTATGAGTTCCATTATGATCCTCTCCATAGCTTTGCAGACCAGGCTTGTTAAGCTTATGGGGCGGTAATTACCAGGGTCCGTAGAAGCACCGCCTTTGTGGAGTGGGACCACAGTTGCCGTACGCCACTCTTTGGGTACGTATCCTGTGGTAAGGCTAGGATTAAACAGCAGCCTTATGTGTGGGTTTAGTTCCTCATTGAGTTAGTGTAGCACACAGCCGGGGACACCATCCGGTCCCATTGATGCTGTGTTTTTTGCTTTAGAGACAGCAGCTCTCACCTGGGTATTTGAGATGATTGGGAGGCTACACTCTGCTGGGATAGATATTTCTCCTTTTGGGGGGGAGGGAGGGGAGAAATTTTCACTGAACCTGTCTGCCAGTATGTTTGTAATGTCTGTGGGTTCAGTGATTTTTGTATCATTTTGGACTAATTCTGAGCATATCTGGGAGTTTCCACCCAGATTCCTAACATAGCTAAAGAAGGCCTTATGATTGTCTTTTGAGTCCTTGGTGATTTTTCTCTCAAAGTTGGCCTTGGATGATTTTATGAGTGATCGTAGTTTTTTTACTAGTATTGATCAGAGATGTCTTCCCTTTTAGGGATTTTGCTCTATCTTGTAGTAGCTTTCTCCTCTTGTAAAGTTTGTTTACGGCTGGGGTCCATCAGATCGGGCGCTTGCCTTTGGTGGAAAGGGTCTTGATTTTATTTGGGATTGCTTGATCCATGCAATCCTGGAGGTGCTCGTAGAAAGCATTTGTAAGGGATTCAGCAGCGTGGGTTGTGGTTTCCAATGGCTCAGGGGTCTTGAAGGATACCACACCAGTCTTAGGAAGTGTGAAGTTGGCTTTTGAGAAGTTCTTCACTGTGGTCTTTTTTGTTGGGGGTGGGGGCGGGATGTGGAGCTCCAGTGAGATTAGTTTATGGTCTGATCTCACCAATGAGGGATATACTTCCGGTGTGGAGCATTTTGTCCCCATGTTTGTGATGATCAGGTCTAGTATATTTTCACCTCTTGTGGGAATGGTGACAAGTTGTTCCATAGCATTTGAGTTTATGAACTCCAGGAACCTTTGGTCTAGGGTATTGGGGCTTGAGTAATGTTCCCAGTCTATGTTTGGGTAGTTGAAGTCACCCAATATGATGGTGTTTGGAGGGACATTTATACTCTCCAGTGTCTTCAGGGAAGCTGTGTGGGGTTCCTGAGTTTGAGAGGGTGGCCTGTAACATGCTACAAACTGTACAGCAGTTTTGCCTATGGTTAATTGCACCTGAATGGTCTCTGATGCTTCGTGAGTTGCCACCAGCCTGGAGGTGTGGGTATCCTTGATGAATATGGATACACCCCCTCCTTTTGTGGTACGGTCTGGGTTTTGGGGCGGGCATGATATGAGGTAAAACCTGATAGTGCCGGGGTGCTCTCAGGAGCCTTGAACCAGGTTTCAGTCACAGCACAGACATCGATGTTCTCCATACTGAGGAGGGCTTGAGGGGTGCATCTTGAGATTTAGACTTCTGGCATTGAGCAGCATTACCCTTAGTTTTTTTCCATTATTGTTCTCTAGGGTGGTGGGTTTAGAATTTGAGCCTTGTCTAAAAAAGGCACTATGGGGGTGGCAAGAGCCTTTGACAATATCCGGAAACCCAGGGGTGACAGGTGCAAGCCATCCCTTGCGAAGCAGCGTGGCTTGTCAAGCATGTCATTCCAGGCAGACAGACATTGGATCCCCTTAGAATGACACCAGAAATTAAGCCAATTATTAAAACTGATCATTTTGTCTCTGTATTGTGGCATCATTCTTGGTGAAGGTAGGATACTGCTCAGGGTCAGGGTCATACCAGCCTGGGCTACATAATCTGAGAGCTCCTTTGTCTCTTTTCATGTAGTCCAGGGAGGTACGTCTCAGGTCATTCACACCGGCATGGACAATGACTGAGTCATACTTGTACTTGCTGTGGAGTGACCCGAGTGCTTGTGTTATGTGGCGGATTCTAGCACCCGACAGGCAGCTTACTGTGACCCTCTCCTTGTTCAGTCTGGTGAGTGGGACGTCAGTGTGTCTGACTATGGAGTCACCTATGACAAGTGTGCCTGGCATTGTGTTTGGCCTTAAGGGCTGTGACTGATTTGCACACTGACTTTGTGATCTATGTGTTGCTTGTGTTATGTCATGAGGTGGCAGTTGTTTGGGTGTCTGCTTTGGAGGCCTCTGCTGTTTTGGTAGATTTTTGATCAGTGCCTCCGAGTATGTCTTTGTGTGTTTATGTGTTTGATTTGTAGTTGTGATAGTTCTATGTGAGACTGGGTTTATGGTGTGTGTGGTTACCTTCTCCTCCTGTCTGGTTTTGCCAGTCCTGAGTTGAGAGAGCTCAGCCTCCAGTTTGGCTATATAGTTGCATCTCTCGCATGTATTTGTGTTTTGTGGGAGGAGGAGAGGGTTGTCTGTGTACATGAGGCAATTGTAACATTGCCTCAATATTCCCAGATTCACCAGCTGAGCAGGAGAGGACGCTAGCAACTGACCCTTTGACATGCTAGAAGAAATGAAAAAGTTTGCTGTGTAACTGAGTCAGAAAGGACCTATAGGGAAGTGGGTACTCAAGGGGGTTTTAAGCTAGTGAAGTACTTTGTATAATACAGAAGTACTTTACCTGACTAAAAAATGCTTTAGGAACAAGTGCTGAGCTTTACAGATAGAGAATAGACTGTTTAGATTACAAGTAGAGCAGTTCTAAGGGGAAAAAATGAAGAGCAGACTTTATGGAGCCAGAAATAGTTTAACCTTGTTTAACCGGCGCTGCCCGATGGTGCTCTAGTGGCAACTCCGTGCTAAATGCAGAAAAGGCAATAAGTCAGTAGTACAGGCTAGCGCACTTTAGTGGGCAGCCAAACAATTAAATTAAACAGCAAACACTTTTCGACTTGAATTAGACTAATTTCGACTAAAATGTACTTTTAGGTGCAGATAATAAAAAATGCAGTAAATAACTATGAAAACAGTTAAAGCTTGCTCTAGGTAAGCAGTAGAAGGTAAAACAAATATAAAAAACAGCAGGATACTTAATCAGGAAAGCAGTCGCTTTTTTTCAGTTCTCTGTAGCCAGGAAGACTCAACAGGACCACGTGGAGCTGTGTCTGAGCAATATGAAGGACATGACTTGTTTCTGGGCCTCTGCCCACTGGTTTTATGGCAGATCTGGCCATCTGTTTGGAATTGGTAAAGTATAGAAATGAAATCTGTACCCCTGGGATACTATGTTTAATACCCACTTGTCCTGGGTAATTAACTGCCAATTTTGAGCATGAAGTGCTAGTTTTCCCCCCAAGGGGGCTGCCAAAAGATAAGTGCTTGGGGATGGTAGAGGAAAGTCATTGAGACTGCTTACTGTAGGGTTGTGCTTTGTTTCCTCCAGATTTGGAGGTGGATGCACCCCATTTCTTGGACTTGTAAGAACCCTATGATTGGTATCTGGAGTATTTTGAGCGCCTGGATTTGCCTTGAGTGGCTCTGCTGGACACAGGAAAGGACCAATTTTTAATAGGCCAGTGTCTACTGAACCTGGGTGGCTGCACTTGCAAGAAATCTTTTACAGTTTGCATAGATTTACCTTTATCTTCCATTTTCTTTAAACAAACAGAGTATCATGCTGCAAAGGGGCATCCAATAATTTAGCTTTAACATGATCAGGCAGATTTTGCTCCTTGAGCCAGGCATGCCTTCTAATCACAGATCCAGTAAAGGTGGCCCTACAAGAGGCCTCCAAGGAATCAAAACCACATTGCAAAGTATGCTTTTCAACCTGTTCTGCTGAGTGCAACAATTCCCGTAACTCTATTTTCCACAGAATCAGAAATCAACATAATTTTCTGTTTCAGTAAGCCCATAACATGCTGTTGATATTTAAGCATATGAAACTGGCAGTTTAAGGCCCTGACTGCCAAGGTTGTAGACGTATAAACCTTCTTTCCCCATCTATCCAGCACCCTGGAATCTCTGTCAGAGGGGGTAGGATTTTTGGCTGTAGAGGCCTTTACACCCTTGGGACCCTGAGAAATAGTCTCAGGATCAGCAGCAAGATTTTTGAATAGAAATTCGTGGGAGTCAGGAACCCTGTAATATGTCTGGCTTACTAGGACCCGGAGGCAGGGAATCAGGAGCCATGCTTGACTCCGAAAACACATCATCAACAATGTCTAATATAGGAGGTATTGCCAAAGGCCTATGCTGAGGAAGAAGAAGGAGGAAATCTCTGAATCAAAAGAGAGGCTTAGGGAAGTCCTGACTCTCCCAGTGAAAATGTTCCCTTAAAGTATGCAAAGTCTCTCCAAAAGAGTAATCCTCAGGAGGAGATGCAGATGGGATGGATTCCTCTGCATCAGAATTCTCATAGGGTGGAATAGAAAATTCCTGATCAGAAGAGGAATCAGAAGAAATAGAAACCTGATCTGAAGATTCATAATCAGTGCCTTGCCTAGGTCTCTTAGCAAGGGGGGGGGGGGGGTTGGGAACCCCTGATCAAGGTAATTAAATCCTCAGCCATTTTGATCATCTGTTTTTTAGGCATAGGGGCCCTGAGCATGTGGCTCATGTGCCATTTTTTAGACATAGAAGATGTTTTTGACCTTGTTTTTGAGACTGGCGTTGGTTTAATATAAAAATGTTGAGGTCTGAAAACACTCTCAGAAGCCGGTGCCTACTCAGTGGCTCCAGACCCATCCAAGGGAGAGACATCCGCGGGTTCAATACTCTTGAGAATCTCTCGGCATACTGGACTCCGAATGGGTCTCGGTAGAGGCCTGCGGCTCAAAAGTAGCGGGTATCAGGGGCTGCAAAAGTGCTTCACTGAGTACCAGTGAACCGGCGACTGGCTTAGGAGAAGCTTCATCAGTTTTGGACCTTGACAGTCTGTCTCTGTCTTTACGTTTTTTCTGAACTCCGGTAATCGGATTGCTAACAGACGGCATTTCAGGATAATTAAATCTTATACCAAAATATTTAGAAGCAAAAATATTCCGACGCTTAATAGTGCGTTGGTTAAATCTAGCACAAAACTGACAGCAAGGCATGTTGTGATCTGAGCCTAGCCAAGGAATACAGTACAAATGAAAATCCTTATGAGGTATTTGCTTCCCACAAGTAATGAAATTATTAACTTTTACTGACATCGGTAAGAAGCAAGAAAAAGTTTCCCCAACGGGGTACTTGGCTTTAGTTTGAAGACTTCGGTTCTGAAACTAGAATACGAACATTTCAAGAGTCAGCCGACCAGCACTTGCGAACTGCTTCTGCTTCAGGCACCGCGCGGCAAGACTGACTGAATAAAATGGCGTTGGCTGCATGTTTTATACCCCTGATGACATGGAAGAAGAGATAGCAACTGACGCAGGACCCAAGACTTTGTTATTCAGGCCGACTGAGGGCAATCTGCCAGCAGATTACCCCAAATGTAATGACTACAACAGTGAAACACGAAGAACATCCACATCGCCACAACAGTCAGGAAATCCTACTATGTGGCACACCTCATCGCAAAGGGCTTTTCATCCAGAAAAAAGGAGGCAATTGTCCCAATGTACTCACCCATTAGACCCATTATAGAGTACAATGCCCCATTTGGTATGTACCTCACAAGACATCTGCAACAGCTGGAAAGGCCACAGAAATACCTCACTAAAAGAATCACAGGCCTAACGCAGATGCCCTATGCTGACCATCTAAAAAAACTCCAGCTATACTCTGAGGCATATCGTCTACTCAGAGGCGATCTCCGCTTAACATACAAGGCCATGTCAAACCCTGAACTGTTGGACATGCTCCACTTAAAGAAATCCCAATCCCTCAGAGCCACACGCTCCAAGGATCAAAACCTTGTCATCACAAATGCACAAAACATGCTGGAGGATAGGTTCCTGACCCAGACACTCCCCATACTCTGGAATAAACTGCCCATACATGTGAAGCAGAGTGCCTCCTTGGCCCTCTTCAAAAGGAACCTTGACAATTGGATGGGAGATAGGAAATTCACCCCGGGGATCATGTCAGTCACCCTACTAGACAAGGATCCAGGGAAGTAAATATTGTGGGAAGAAATATCCAGGGAATTGTTACGGCTAGGCTTGTATAGGCCCTAGGGCCGATAGACTAGTACCAACCCATGAAGCACCTTTTGATTTAATTACAGCATTCAGTCTTCTTGGGTATGAATCCATCAGCATGGCACATATTGACTTGCCAATATTTGCCCACTCTTCCTTGCAAAAGTGCTCCAGAGCTGTCACATATTATATATCTGTTGAACATCCTGAGTATATGTTATGGTACACCTCATATTGTCCATGTTTTCTTTGGTAGCAGTTTTAGATTTTCCTTGGTCACAATGGAAATAAGGTTTCTTTCTTGCTGGACTCATTAAGTCAACTGCAGCCTTCCCATTATTTACTTCCTTCAGTTTATAACCTCCCTGATACAGATTCTGTAGTCTATGTAATATAATAAAAGGAAATTGAAAAATATTAAAAGCAGATAAATCACGGAAAATTATAGGAGAAGTTCCCAGATTCACCTTTAAGAATAAGCCAAACCTGAAGAGGCTTCTATGCGGTGAGAGATTTATGACAAAAAAAAATCCTTCACTATGAAGAAAGGTACTTATAGATGTGGTAAATGTAAGGCATGTTCACATATTAATACTACAAATAGATTTATCCATTCAGTTACTAAGAAAATGCATCAACTAAACACGTTTGCTGATTGCAATACAAAAAATGTGATTTATGTTGCTACATGTGAATGTTGCCAAGGATTTTATATTGGCAAGACCAACTGCCCGTTTAAAACCAGGATTCTTAAATATATGAATGAGATCAAACAAACAGACAACGAATGCATTATCTATTCTCACAACATCTTACATTCTTTCCCTTATGGTATTAGAAATGTATTGCAAATGGACCTAGAAAGGGTGATTTATTCAATACTACTGAGTACAAAGAGTTACAATGGACTGCAGACTTAAGGGCAGATTCTGAACCAGATCCTAATGGTGTTCTTTCCTTAAACCAGCCCTGAAGAGGCATTGGCTAAGGAAACTGATTTGACTGGGCAAGCCCCTTATAAAGAACCAATCGTTGCTAATTGATTTTAATATCTGTTTTACTGCTTTTAACGTTAGTGAAAGTTACTGTTTTTAACTGTTTATTTGTTGAATAAACCCAGCCATCTTGTGGATTTTAGCTTTTCATGTGCCTTTAATTTTTTTGGAGCTTTATCCGCATTCTACTTGTTTTGCTTTTGTACATTACAAGAATGGTCAGCAGCCTGCACAAGACCCTGAGCCAAACCCAATAAATTACTTGTGCAGAGAAACTGACAAAAGTTATGTGCTTAGTTTTCTCTCTTTCTAACAGGAATATTGGGGCAAACAGATCTAGGATTGCCAGTAAGAACTTCCGCGGGGATGAGCACAACACTCTGGCTAAGCAAGGGCACATTCCTTGAACCTTCTCCCATGACCAAGTGGTTCTCCTTTGCCAACTGAGGGGATCCCAACAACCACAGAGAACATGACTAACCACAGTCCAAGCCAGCTATATTAGCAACACGACATAGATCAGAGGAAAAAGATGAGTGGCCTGAGGAACCAGCTTTGGACACAGAAAAGTCACACACATGCAGCTCTGGCAAATTACAGGCTTGCTGTGATGGCAAAGGCTACTTAATTTTTTTCTTTTTGTAGCTGGAAAAAGGTTAAAACAAGGGACAGGTAGTTTTGTTCCATGATCAAGCCAAAATGCTGCTTGTTTTCTGGTGAAGCTTGGCAGCAATCGGTAAGACGGGGAAGTAGCACAAAATCACCTTTTCAAAAAAAAAAAAAAAAAAAAAAAAAAAAAAAAAAAAAACACAACTTTGGATACTTTCCCCAGCCTCACAAATTAAAATAAATAAAATTATGTACTTACCATAATGTAAAATCCACGTTGTCTGATTTTCGTTTGCTTCAACTGTATGGGTTGTTGGATCCGACCAGATCCAACCTCAGCGCCCACTTTGAGGCTTTATGAAATCCAGAACTCTAACTCCTCCCCTAGCCATAATTCCCCAGGCTCTTCTGCAGATGCTCAGATGGAGTCCCCCCCCCCCCCATTTTGCAATATATGAGAATATACTACCCAAGGGGGACCCAGAATGTCTTAAATTAAATACTCCAAAATTGTTGAGCAAAAGTGGGTGCAATCCCATATGATGCCTCATGAGTGATCCCTTAATCCTACAGTGACAAGTAATTTTCAATCACTGGGGCCATCAGTGACAATCTGGCCAACAGATAGGTACACAACTTACTTATCAATGTTGTCTACTTTTACCCGTTCAAACTTGTGACATAGAATCCCAAGTTGTCAAACTGGGTGGTACTAAGGAAGGACATTCCTCAGTATGTTAGAACCAAAGGAAAAATATGATCTAATCTCCAGCTTAGGGAGAGATATACAAAAGTATATACCACAGCCCAGGTGGCTGTGGCACAAATGTCATCAGTAGATAATACTCTGTTATATGCTGAAGAAGTAGAAACTGCTCTGGTTTAAATATGTTTTTGGTTTACGTGCCAAGGGTAAATTTTTCTCATTATATACAAAGGAAATGCAATTGGAGAGCCATCTGGATAAAATAACTTTACTAACTGCCTTCCCCAATTTTGATTTGGAAAAGGAAATAAATAATTGATCATCCTTTCTAAATTATTTTGTCCTGTGGACATAGACGTTCACAGACAGCTCAAATTCTAATGTGTAGTAAGTATTCTGCTTTGTTTAAATACCTTCGAAAAAACACAGGCAAATGTACTAACCGATTTAAATTTGGATGTCACCTTAGGAATAAAGGATGCATAAGGTCTAAGGGGAAACCATCTTTGTGGAACACTCGATAAGGGGGCTTAGAAAGAGAGGTTCTGTAGTTCTGAGATTAATATCTCACCGATATTGCTGCCACTAAAAAAAAAAAAAAAAACTGTTGTCCATGTAAGAAATTTTCGATCTGCAGTAGTAATGGGCTCAAAATGAGAATTAGAGAACTTGCAGCATAATGGTTTTGCCCCATGTAGGTTCTGGAACTCTAATGGGAGGTCTTAGTAGAAAAGCACTTTTCAGGAAGGCTTTTGAAATTCTTAGCAAAGCTATCAGAATGCCCTTATGTCAGACATGGAAATTTGAATTGTACCTTGATGGTGGCAAAGGTGGAGCCTTTATCAAAGAGATCAGATGAAGCAATGCTGAAAAAAGGATCCAGACCTTTGGAGCAAGTCCCAAGTGAGAATCTCCTCCATTTACTGTGATAAATCTTCCTAGTTAGCAGTTTCTATGAGTCAGAGAGAGAAAAAAAATACTGAATACTGTTGGAGAAAGCCTGACATCTCTGGCTATGGTTAAAACTGGAGGAACCATGTGGTTAAGGTTATAGAATTCTGGTCCAGAGGACGCAGTCCAGATGGGTGACTAAGAAAATCTTGATCCAGCATACACGGAGGATGTACTAATAGAGGCCATACGTAGGGGAACCATGTATGCTGAGGCCAAAAGGAAGTCATGAGGATCACCTTGTTCTTGCAATGTCTTGTTTTCTGTATGATTTTGATTACTGAGGTAAAAGCATATAGAAGACCCAGAGGCCAATTGCGGACCAAGGCATCTCTCAGTAACTGTTCCTGTGGCGGAATCAGGGCAAAATACCTGCTGCATTTGTTGCTGAGAAAGGAAGCAAATAAGATGACATAAAGTTGGCCCCAGTGACTGAAAATTACTTGGCGTCACTGTAGGACTGAGGGACTGCTCACGAGTTAAACATTGCCCTGCTCAATTTGTCTGCAAGTACAGTGGAGGACCCCGGGATGCGAGTTACCATTAGAAAGCTTTGTGTCGCCCACTGCCAGACGCTCATGGTCTCTCGATATAGATGATATGATCGGGTTCCTCCTGGATTGCTGATGCACCACACCACAGTCACGTTGCCCATCTGTATAGAGATCACATCCTTGAGGACTGCTCTTAACTCCAAGACATTGATGTGAAGACTGACCTCTATTGATGATCATGTACCTTGGACCATTATCCCTTCAAAATGTCCGCCCGACTCTAGAAGGGATGCATCTGTGGTCACTGCTGCAATCAGCAAATCCATCTAGAAAGGATGGCCCTTGGTCACATACAGGGACATTATCCACTAAGCTATTTGTTACCTGCAGATCTGTGTAATTCGAATTTTGTGAATGGATTGAGACCACTGTACTGCTGAAATCCACTGCAGTGATCTCATGTAACATCTGGCCATAGGAATCATTAGTATTGTAGATGCCATGAGGCCTAAGAGAAGTAGGCCTAACCTGGCTGGTGGTGATGGGTGATGTAATACTTAAAAAGCTGTAAGATGAAGTTACAGAACGCAGAGCTGGGGAAGGCTGACTATTTGAAGTTTGGTGTTTAGGTGGCATCCTAAGAATTCTGCACCCCATGCTGGAGTCCACTGACATTGTGGAATGTTTATAGATATTCCTAAGTTGAGAAGCAACTGGACTACTTGGCTCTGGTGTGTAAAGTAGGAGAGGCTTGGTGAAGGCAGTGAAGAGCCAATCACTGACGTATAGGAAGAGTTGGATTCCCAGTAGGTGCAAGTCCGCAACCACTGCCATGATCTTGGGGGGGGGGGGCTGTGGTGACACCAAATAAATAGCAGTGGTCTAAAATGGTAGTGACTGCCTCTCAGCTGGAAGCAGAGAAATCTCCTGGATTGCCTCTCTATTACTGATGTGATAGTAGGCATCTTGGAAATCTATAGAGCACATCCAGTCATCTTTCCTCAATAGAGGTAGAATGGACTGAACTATGGCCATCCAGAACTTTGTCTGTCTCACAAACTGGTTTAGCTAACGGAGATCCAAAATGGGTCTAAGGTCCCAGGTCTTCTTTGGTACTAAAAAGGACCTGGAATAGACTCAGGATTATTACTGTTCATGGGGGAACTGTTTGGGATTGCTCCTTTTTTCTAGCAGCTTTGAAATTTCTATGGCTACTAAGTCCCACTGACTGGGTGGAACATCGAGTTTTTTTTTTTTTTCTGAGGTGGGAGGGGAAAGGGAATTGAATATCCTGTGGATATTATCCTTAGCACCCATGAATCTGATGTTACCTGTAACAGGCTTCAGAGTGCAGTGAAAGATGCCCCCTCCCAGACCACCTAGAGTGTGTGGCAATTGGGCAACTATTCAGAAGTGGTGAAAGGCTTTCTCAGAAAAACAGACCAAGAAAGCATTGGTTATGAAGTTCGCCTCTGCTTCTTAATGTCATCCATTAAACTTGCCTCCTTCTCTGCAACATGAAGATATGCCATCTTGGGAGTCACAGAAAGTACTCTGTGATTTGCAGAACCACATTTTATTCTCCAATCTCTGGTTCATAGAGAACATTCTTAGCAGAATGGTCCCACTGCAGAGAAAGTCTTGCCATCTTGTTGTTAACTGATGAGCATATCCTTGCCTTTCAGTCCAAACAAGGTGGAACCAACATAAAGGGCATTAAAGGATGACTTAACGCCTCCCCCAAAGTTGTATCCAGGTGTGGCAATGCATGGTAATGCCAGTGCTTGCTGCTCTGGCCTTTACCATCAGCTACATTAGAGAGTAAACACATGGCCACATTACAGGAGGATTGAAGGGAGGGAAGCTGGGAGTCCACCATTTTCTGAATATCCACAGGCAGCACCTCAGAGACTGACTTTGTGATCTTTTTAGTCTAGTCTCAAGTGGGTTAGATCGTTTAGCAATCTAAGGGCAAAATGTGCTGATGAATAAGCCCGCTTCCCAAACATGTCCATTGCTCTACATTCTCCATTAGGAAGGTAGACAGAGAAGCTTTCTTCCAGTACCTCTTTCTTGGTGGTTGCTGCCACCACCTTTAGCATCTACTGGTGGATCTTTACTCCAGTGCTTCCTATCCACTGGTGCAGATAAACTTTGATCTGCATTCTTAGGGAAAGACTCCAACCACATCAGGGTCCCCATTGAGCCATAAGATCAATATGTGGGTCAATGGGAGGTACCACCCAGGCCGCTGTTGATCCAGAACCAACCACCTCCACGAATACTGACTCATCCTCTGAAGGGTCTTGAAATGACCAACCCCCTCTTTGCTTCATTGACTCACTGTTTCACGAATATCACCGAATGTGACATCTTCAGAGAGGTAGCAAGGGGAGCCCTGGCCCTCCTGTAAGGCAGTATCTTCTGTGAAGACTTCTGGGGAAGAGTCTAAGTGCTTCCATTTGCATGTCCGTTTTCTGGGAGCACTTTCTTGGGGAACAGTAGAATGGTCAGAATCGGATGGGAAGCTAAAGAAGCAAACTTCCTTAGAAGCCCTTGGTACCAGCTTTCCCTGTCCAACACAATGAAGAGGCAAAGAAACACTGCAGATGAGGTTAGGCTGGACAAAAACTGGGTGAAGATACCTTGACTTTGGTATTTGCCAAAACCCTTTCAAAAGCCTTAAAGGCCAAGGCTGCCACCACAACTGATGATGCCCTCCATTCTGAAGAAGATAGGGGAAACCTCAGCACCAATGAACCCTGGCCCTGAAGCCAATCTTAGATCCAAGTTGTCCAGGCCAAAGCCCCGAGAAGAAGAGATGCCTCCGAGAATCTCAGTATCGATTCACCTCGCTAGAACTTAAGGCCAAAGTTTCGGCTCCTAATCTCAATCTGAGGGCATCGGAGTCAGAAGAGAGAGAAACAGTTTGTATAGACAGAAACAGCTCCAACGCAGACAAAGGTGCTCCAGTCCCAGCTGGATCCATTAATACCAAACCTAGGTTTGCCAGCACTTAGTACCTTCCCAAGGGATGGTACCAGGATGACCTCAAGCTGTATCTGCATCTTCAAGGACTTCCTCATTACCCTATCAATGTCGAGTTCTGTGAGGTTTCTTGATGACTGAGTGAACGATGCCACTAAAGGTGGCAAGAATATCTCAGTTACTGTTAAGGTCAGTGTCTGAAATCTAGAACTCACTGGTCTTGGTGAGTAACTGGTGACTGGAGGAGATCAGGCCCAAGGTGTTGTCACATCCAACCTTCTAGGAACCTTGGGGTTGAGACCAACTGAGGTTGTGAGTTCCAGAGAACGTTTCTTAGAAGCTTTAGATGGAGATTTGCTCCTTTCCTTCACTCTCATTGATATTTTTTTTTCCTCTTTGCCTTGTCCCTTCAGTCTGGATTTTTCTCTTTTAGAAGGGGAAAAAGTTGAAGGGGTAGTCCCTATCTGTGCTGGAAGGAACCCCTTTAAAACAAGTTTGTCCCTTCTGGTTTGAAGTGCCCTTGCATTAAATGATGCACAAAACTGACATTTTATAGCAAGGCAAAACACATTTGGAGTGTGGGTCCTATGGTAGAAGTTTGTGCCCACTCCCTGAGCATTTTTTTAAATCCAGTCAACTCTGACATGGTGAGTAGCTGACAGAAAAAAATGGTCAAGTTCAAACACAACTTAAACTAGAGAAAAAAATTCAAAACACAATATTTGTTAATATTAATGCTAATAACTCTAGTGTGAAAAGAAGACCCAAGACATTAGCTTTAAAAGATACTTAATATAATTAGGAGTAGTTTAGCTATCTACACTAACTCTAGAAACCTTAATAATCTTCTTCTTTCGACTTCCCAGTTAGGGGTCGTCAAAGAGGAACTCCGGTCTGCTAATGATTGGCAGCAGAATTTTATGGTGTTGAGTTGCCAGCCCGATGCCCAACCTTCAACGAAGGCACGCCCATTCAAGCAGGTCTTTCAAATGCTACTCGACTGCAAGGAGGACATGCAGACTCCACACAGAAGGGGCTCCAGCCGAGAATCGAACAAGAATACCTCTTGCTGTGAGGCGACAATGCTACCGCTGCACCACCGCGGCTTCTAGAAACATTAATAATACTAATAAAAAAAGTGTATGAAAGAAAATGAAATTTAAAAAATATTGTAGAAATGAAAGCAAGAGATATGAGGAAGTAGTAAGAAGAATTATTTAGAGGGATTATCAAAGATAAAAGGGAGTTTTGTGGAACAAGAAGAGGAACAATGGTTCAGTGCTAAAGGAAAAATAAGGGAGTGTTTGGATAACATGCATGGGGTTTAAAAAAGTCATTGTTAAGCAAGTTTTTTTATATATACAGCAACCCCAAAGTACAAAAAGTATTAGCACAACAACTTAGTAAACATAAAATAAAAAGGAGTGCTGCCAAGCAAAGACGGCCTATGACTAGAAAAATAACCATAAATGCTACAACACAGACATATGGGAAATTCTATGAATATTTGCACGTAGCAAAAGAATGAGGAACCAAGAAAAGACACAAATAAAAACATTTATGGAAGACAAATATGCCAAGGTTAAAGGAAAATGAGGCTCAAGAAGTAATAGCTAAGATGGGAGAAGATGAGATAAACTTACAGGGAAATCTCCAAGAATAGATGGCATCTGTGTGGAAATTTGGAAGTTAGGATAGGAAAAAAAAGATTTGTCAGGTTTTGTCTAAAAATACATTAAATGGAGAGACAGCACCAGCATCCTAGAAGAAAGATGTGGTACACTACCCAAAAAGGGCAAAGATCCTTTAAATCAAATGCCATAGAAACTAGTTTCACTGTTGAATCATGGTTATAAAGTATTTACATTTACACTACCTACCAGAATTGCTACAGTTATACAGACTGATAGATATGGGTCAAGGTTGTCGGGTGGAGGGAAGACAAACATATAACAACATTAACAGAACAAAATGATCCAAAGGGAAGCAGAATGCAAGCCATCCCTACTATCGTTGGTGGGTCCTGATGAAAAGAATGCATTCAATAGAGTCAAATGGGATTTTTAAGAGCTGGGCAACAGCAGCACTTGTGTCTTCTGATAAAATAATGGGGTTAAATAAAAGATATATGAAGGGTCTATTACAAGAATCAGAGAGGGAGGGTTCCTCTCTGACAAGCTAGGTTTGAACATATGAACCAGGTATGGGTGTCCTCTTTCCTCTTTATTTGCCTTGTACTTAGAACCACTGGTTCAATATTGTTTTGATGAGCCCAGTACACAAACCTCTTCCATTTGCTGGAAGAGAGTTTTCTAGTAGAAGGTTTGCGAGAAGACAAAAGTATTTGACAGACAGGTGAAGAGAGCATAGGTTGCCTGGCTATTAATGAAAATGGAGAAGCCAGGCAGTCAGCCTGAGGTTGGTTATGTCTAGATGAATCATGTCTGTCAGTGAGTCAGGTCGGCTGGAGTCAGATCCTGAATCTAAGGTTGGTGAAGCAAGTGAGGCCAAGGTGGAGGTCAGAAGGGTGCAAAGAGGATGACTTTGCTCTTCAACATGGCAGCTTTCTGTTCGTATTTTGGAATTAGCAGAATGGGTGGATAAGCGTAGAGTAGACTGGGGGGACAATCATGAAGAAGTAGAGCATCCCTCGGGGATTCCCCCTGCAGAGGAATTAGGGCAAAGTAGTTGCTGCATTTGTTGTTTAGGGGGGAAGCAAACAGATCACAGCAAGGCTGGCCTCACTAATGGAAAATGAATTCTGTGATGTTCTTGTTGAGGGACCATTCGTGAGGTAGAAGAATGTACCTGCTCAGTTTGTCTGCTATTACACTGGATTTCCCCAGAAAGTAAATTGCTATGAGAAAGATATTGGATGATAATTACCCACTACCACAATCAGAGCTTCTTGACACAAGGGGTAGGATCTGGTCCCTCCTTGTTTATTGATGTACCAAATTAATGACATTTTACATTTGAATTACAACTGTCCCCAAGGGGAGAACATTGTGGAAGGCCTGCAACACTAAAAGCACTGCTCTCATCTCTAGGACACCGATGTGTAAGTTGGCCTCATTGGGGGAACAAGTGCCTTGGATTTTTTTCCACAGAAAATGTCCCCCACTTTAGCTGGGAAGCATCCGTGGTTACTATGGCCTTAGCCTGAGGGGAAATAAATGGACTACCTTGTAGAACCTGATCTGATCAAATCCACCACAGGAGATCTCTCTTGCATGCAAGTAATTCATATCTGATAAGACACGGGTTGGTAAAGTATTGACCATTGTGTGGCTACCATCCACTAAAGTATTCTCATGTAAAATCTGGCCAAAGGTACTAATGTTATCACTGCTGCCACTGATCCTACAACTTGAAGGACCACGTGGGCTGAAATCTTGGTACTGCAGATTATATTTCTGACCTGTTATCTTATGGTCTGAACTCTTGAGGGTGGTAGTGAAGCTATGGTCGATTTTGTGTGGAGAACTGTTCCTGTGAATTCTAGAGTTTGAGTTGGTTCTAGTTGGGACTTTTCACGGTTTATGGTTATTCCCAGAAGACAGCAAATCTGGAGAACCTGGTCTCTTCCCCTTATCAATTGATGCATGGTGGGAGCAGAAATGAGCCAGTCGTCTAAATATGGAAACACCCGGAATCCTTGTAGTCTCACATGAGCTGCTACTAACTGCCATGCACTTGGAAACACACCCTGGGGTTGTGGTGAGACCAAAGGGCAGAACTTTGAATTCACAGTGACTTGCTCTCAGCCGGAAGCACAAATACCTTCTGTATCGTCTGCTCATCTTTACATTATAGCACGTATCCTGAAGGTCTATGGAGCACATCCAGTCGCCCTTGCCCATAAATGGGAGAATGGACTGAACCATGACCATCCAAAACTTGGTTCGAACTGACTTGTTTAAGATGCTGAGATCCAAAACTGGTTTCCAGTCCCATTTTCTTTGGCACTAAAAAGAACCTTCAGTGAGTTACGGATTCCATCTGGTCTGATGGGACCTCTTGAATGACTCTTTCTAACAGCTTTTGAATTTGAATTGCTGCTTGTTCCCTCTGACTGGGTGGAACATCAAGGATTTTTCTCAAGTTTGGAGGAAGAAGAAAAAAAGAGAATTATATAACCTCTGGAAATGATCCTATGCACCCAAGTATCTTTTGTTAAGTCTAGCCAGGCTCTCTGGTGCAGTGATAAAACGTCCCCAGACTGCCTCCAGAGGTGGGCAATCTGGCATCCTTTCAGTGGCAGGGTCTATCAAAGAAGGATTCTCTGGACCCCTGGTTTTGTGGGCCACCTCTGCCCTGTGGGTGTCGTCATCCATTAGAGTTCCCTCCTCTGCCTCTGGGGGAATCTCCTCCACGTGTCCTGGAACGGACCCAGAGACTTTTTGAACCACATATTTTGACCGCCTTATTGATTCCTGGAAAAGGATCTTTGAGGAGTCGAAAAATATTCGCCCATGGCAAACGGTCTTTCCATCCTTTTCACACCTGGCCTGGGGCCAAACAAAGACATGCCGTCAAAGGAAGCACTGACGAACAAAGACATGAAATGCTCAGTAAAATCACATAAGCGCATCCAGGTATTTCTCCTAATGGAAATGCCTGAACCCACTGCCCTTGAGGTCCCTATGGCTACTTGCAAAACCAACCTCATGGAGGAACTAGAAATGGATTCCAGGGTAGCCCACTGAGAAGCCACAGATAACTGAACTTCATCAGAAATGACTCCTGAGAGGGTATTTGACAACTCCTTATCAAATCCCTCTGAATTCTTGTAAAATCTGCAAAATATTTTGGGGACTTTAAAGTGAAGGTCGCTGAAGCATAGATACGCTTCCCTAATCTGTCCACTGCCCAAGACTCCCTGCTGGGGAGATGGACAGTGGAACTCTTCTCTGCAAGTTCCTTTTTTGTGGCAGATGCTACAAAAAAGGTATCAGCGGGCATCCCCTACCCCTACAGCTGCTTGTCTACAGGTGATGCCATAATCTTTTCTGGTCTCAGAGGTACAGGCTCAATGAGGTCAGGTTCCTTCCACGCTTGCCAAGAGATCAACTCAATGAGCTCATTGGTGGGTGGAGACACCCAGAAGGTAGATGGGCCAGTACCGAAGGCCTTCAGGAATATGGACTCCTCAGATGAAGGGTTGCTGGGCATCCAACCATCTCCCTGCTTACGAATTTCGAGGATGTCTCCAAAGGAGACATCTTCAGGAGGTGACAGTGGGGACCCTTCACCTTCACTGAAATCCGTATCTTCTGTGATAAGACTCCTCTGGTGAGTCCAGGTGCGCCCTCTTGCACGTCTTCTTCTTAGGCTCCTCTTCCTTGGGATGTTCTGGAAAGTTATTGAAAGAAGAAATCAAGATTTCCTGTGGGGAAACCTGGGGTCTTGGTACTGGCTGTCCTTGTGGAAATACTTGGTGAGACTCTGAACACTGAGACATCAGGGTTGAAGATTTAGAATCCGAGGGGGTTGGAGCCATCCATTCTGCCAAGGCAAAGAAAGCTCTCTTCACTGCCTCAAAGACAGATCGCCCTGGAGAAAAGGAAGACCTTGAATTCGAAAAGGCAAGCTTTTGGAACACAGCCCTCTCCCACTCCGAGGGCAAAATTAGTCAAGGTGGAAGCCTGAGCCGAGATATCCAATGCCGAGGCACAGAGATGGCTCCAAAAGAATCTGAGCAGACTGCAACACCTCGGATCTGACAGGGAAGCTTCGGCTCCGAGAGCTTTTCAGATCTGATGGGATCGAAGCACTCAGAGTAAGCTTCAGATCAGAGGATAAGATAATCCTCGAATCAGAGCCAGATAGATCCGGAGGGCTAAGATCCAGGACTCTGCGACCACGGAAGGAGTCCAAGGAGGAACTTCTAGGGGGAGGTGTACCACTGAACAGACCTCCTAACTCAGACTGGTAGGAGCCAAAGGGACACCCATATGACCCTGGGTTCAAGAGACTTTTTCTCACCACTCTTTCCACATCATCTTCTGTGAGACTCCTGGAAGAACAAGCAGACAAGACTGAAGGAGGCCTGGGGTCTATCCAAAAAAGGGGAAGGTACCATAGAGGGTACTGGATCCACTGAAGGTGAATACCTGATTCTTGGCATTACAATAAAAGTAGAAGGACTGGCTACAGCCAGATCCGATGACGACTGTCTCAGACCCAAAGTAGTGGGATCAGTCAATTTTAGTTTCTTTGGATCCAAGGAAGCCGGATCAGACAATTTCAGCTTTTTGGATGCCAGGGTGAACTCAGATCGCAGACTCCAAAGCCGAAGAGAAAGGCTTTGGAGACCTTGATTTTGGCTGTTTTGACTTTAACTTGGGAGATTTTTTTTACCAGATATGGCCTCCCCAAACGAATAGGATAAGAGTCCTTTCAGAATCAACTTATTTTTGCACTCAACCAAAACCCTGGGGTTGAACCCATGGCATATCAAGCAGTCCTCCTGCAAATGAAGAGATCCCGAGCAGTATACACAACATGGAATATCCAGCAGTCCTCCTACAAATGAAGAGGCCTTAAGGAATATACACACAATGTGTCGACATCCGATAACAGAAGCTTATGTCCACACTTTAAACAGTTTTTAAATGCCTGCAAACCCATTTTCCACCAGATTTCAAAACATAATAGATAGAAGGGGGAAAAAACTCTATTATTACTAGATTTGAACTTTTGTTTTTGAGGACAGGACAGAAATACTACCACCAACAATGGTAGATAAAACCTACCATTAAAGTAGGAACAGGCAGTAACAGACCAGAGGAAAAACACTAACAATAGTACTTAAGAAATATATAAAGTAATATAAGGTAAGGGAGAAAGTAATTGATAATAAAGCTGAAGGAAAATAGAATTTTTTTTACTTATCTTTGAAAATGCTCGAGAGTAACTGGCAGACCACGTCTTTCACTGAAAGCGACAAATGAGATCCGAGGTACTTGGGGTTAGTGCATTATGGGTAAGGAAGAAGCTCGAGAGTTTTTGGTTGCCACGAGCTTTAGCAACGGCTAAGTCAGATCCAAGGGATCAGATCCGAACCCATCAGTTGACAACATAATGAAAATTGACAACATCAGATCAAATGCTATACCAGTAAACTATGTTCTTACACATGAACTGGTTCAGCATCACCCATATATATGGAGACACAATAAGATAAACTATTCAGGTGTTTGAATTAAAAAGGATTATATTTTGGCAGGTAAGGATATGTAGAAAGAGAATAAACAAAAAGATACTACAAAAAGTGAGACGTTGGAAGCTCTTGATGATGGTTATGGATAATGTTTTCACTCACTTTAGTACTGTAAACAGGTCAGGTGTACTGACATCAACCAATGGAGAAGCTGTGGACAACGACAAAAAGAACTGAAGATGTTTGGGAGGGAAAGAGGGCAAGAGTTACGTAGGATAAGCTATTTCTCCCCACAAGGCAAGATGGTTTAGGATTACCAGATTTGAATGGATATTTTAGAAATACAAAGGGAAGGTTCATAAAAGTAACACAAGCAGAAAACTATGAATCAAAATGGAAAGAAACAATGTTGAAATGCAGGGGGGGTCAAGAAATACGGAGAGTCTCTGATTTTGGATGCAGGCAGAAAAGTAACATAAGAATATTATGTGTACAAAACAGCAAAAATATTTTCAGAACCCAGCCAACGTTAGAAAGGGGAAAAGAGAATTTACCAATAGGGATGACTGTAAGAAGGGACAAAGAAAATATGCAAGAGAGAGCTGGAATTTAGTGACCAAAATTAGCAAAGGAACCAAGACAAACTAGGGAGGAAAAATCAGAATGGGGCGAGGCCAATCAGAAGTTCTAAATGTGGGCCTAAGAATGCCTTCTCTACCAGGGACTGATAACAGAGTACAGGTATAAAGAAAAGGGACAAAAAATCAGAATGGGACGAGGACAATCAGAAGTTCGAACTGTGGGATGAAAACTGCCTTCTCTACCAGGGACTGACAACAGAGTACAGGTATAAAGAAAAGGGACAAGAGAGTGTTCAATGAAAGCCAGCTCTGGTGTAGCTTATAGCTGAGTCACGTTCAGAAGTTGTGGTAAAAAATAAATAAATAAAAGAGATAATTAGTAGGGCACGCAAAATATTGCATTGTAACTATAAGAATCAATCAGAAGGAGGTTAGAAAAGACTGAAAAAGAGAAGGGGAGGCAATATATATTTTATATATATATATATATATATATATATATATATATATATATATATATATATATATAAAGAAACAATGGGAGAATGTTTGTATTGTTTGAAGCAACAATATCTAGAAGATTTAAGATTTTTGTATGGAAGTGTTTGCATTGGTATGTTTATACCCCAAGGAGATTTCAGAGAATTTTTCACAGGTAGACAGCAATTGTCAGAGTTGTCATAGGAAAGAGAGAGAGAAATTTAGTAATGTTTTTTTTTTTTTTGGGGGGGGGGGGATGAGTTAAAAGATTTTAGAAATTCCCTACAGGATACTCTGACAGAAATGTTGGGGGGAGCAATTTATTTTAACAAAGGAAATTATTCTTTTGAGCTGGGATACAGAAACCAAATTGCCTAGACACAGTAAGGACTACAAAGTTTAATGCTGTTGGCTGCCAAAAATGCAATAATTTGGAAATGGAAAGCAAAAGCACAACCAACTGTGACCGAATTGTTGAATGTTGTAAAGGAGCTAAATGAGGTGGAAGACTAATCTTTAGAAAAGGGGAGGAGTAAACTACACAGAAATAAATGCATACAGAATAATGTTCAGGAGGAGTGATATTTCAGGGACAGCAGGACTTGAGCAATGTAATATCAAATTGAATAATTGAGACAAACATCATATTTGTATAATGTGTACAAAGGAAAAAAATGTAACAGCACGTTTCCTCTTCTCATGTCACTATGCAATGTAGGATATCAATAAAGATATTTTAAAAATTTATTAACCCTGAAAAAAATCTTAAATTAAAGATACACAAGGCAGTAGGTTGTGACTACAGTTACTCCACAATTCCAACAAAATCACAATCTGTTCCTCTTGACAAATCATAGCACAAGAGTAAATTTCCTGAAAACTGAAGAAAAAAAGCAAATGTGATTCTCCATTTCCCAGGACAGTAAGAGCAAAACAAAGATGGTAACTATCAACTGGTCTTCTAGCCTCATTTTTAATTCACTTAGGTAATCATTTTCAGCTATAATCTGAAATCAAGAATCACTTCCAAAAAAGATTTTGAGTATCTTGTAATCAGTGAGATACATAAAACTGCTCAAGGCAATATGAAAACTCAACAAAGATGGTTATGTCAAACAAACTGTCCTTTAAATAAGCAAACAGGATCAACCAGAAAAGGGTCCAAGATGTGACCTGCATAGACTTTGGTAAGTGATCTGACAATGTACTGTGGGTTTAGGAACTGGATAAAACCTTAAGGAAGGCATGTAGCTGGGAGCAACATCTTAGCCTCTGCTTCATTACAACTTCTACAAGCTAATATTAAATGGTACTGTTGGCTGTGCAAAGGAAAACTAAAGAAATTTACTTCCAGTGAGAGCTGGAAAGATTACTGCAGTCAGAAGTATATGTGAAACTTCCCATTGTGATTTTATTTAGTTGCTGAACCACCAATTTGTTCTGGCTAAACAATGAATCCACTGCAAGCAATGTCACGTATATAGGGAGGAAATTTGCTAGAACACTGAAAACTAAGGATACAGAACTTCATACACACTACTGACAGTTGATCTCTGCCTCACAAGACACTATTACTATTCTGTCAGACCTATTATACATTCAAACATCCAAAGGCATCAGAAACATTTATTCAAGGAACCTCAATCTCGTTTATAAGACTAATAAAACATGCTGGAGGAATATATATTATGTAACACAGAGAATGCCACTTCTATGGAATCATCTTCCCCTCCAAATAAAGCAGAGTATGTCTCTTATTCTATTCAAATGTAACTTGAATGAATGGATAGGTAACCATTAGGGCATCTGCGGTGGTGCAGCGGTGAGCGTTGCTGCCTCACAGCAAGAGGTTCTCTGGTTCGATCCTCGGCTGGGGTGCCTTCTGTGCAGAGTTTGCAAGTCCTCCCTGTAGTCGCGTGGGTTTCCTCCAGGTGCTCCGGTTTCCTCCCACATCCCAAAGACATGCTGTAGGTGGATTGGACACTCTAAATTGGCCCTAGGTGTGAGTTTGTGCGTGCCTTCTGTGAACGGTTGGGCGCCAGGCTGGCAACTCGACACAGTAAAACTCCACTGCCAGTCATGAGTGGACAGGTGATCCGCTGTGGCGACCATTAACCGGGAAAAGCCGAAAGAAGAAGAAGAAGAATAAGAAGGATAGGTAACCATTAATTCACCTCTGGTTTAGCACCAATGATGCCCGTGGACAGGGGGAAATGTAACTAATCTAACATATGCTTGCTAGGCCCGTATTTGGACATTTATGTTAAAAACCATAAGGGCTAATCACTATGGAGAAAAGGGGGCTAGGCTTCTCAATCTTCACAGATAAATAACCTAACAAGTACCTATGATGAACAGGACAAGATACAATAAGCAACATTTCTATGTGTTACAGAATAAAAAACTATATGGTATTAAATATATTTAATCTCACTAATCAGGGAAAGGATAATATACGGGATTGAAAATGATGAATGTGGTCAACTGTTGAATCAGATAGGACTTCGGACAAAGCACTGAATGTGTGCAGGGTGAGCAAAATTTCTAGTTAAGCAATAATTCATTGAAATGTGAATTTGTGAAATACAAACTTTGGCCAAACAAAATAAAAATGAAGCAAAAAGGTAAATGTGTGCAGTAATAATAGTGATGGCCTACAAAACCACAAGATGCTCAAATGAAGACCAAAAAATCTGCAAATTTGAAAATAAAGACATATATTCTCTGTGTGACTGGGAGCACTAAAGACGGAAGTACACTACAATTAATCAGATCTCTGGGTAATAAGGTAGCAGAAATAACTTTGTAATAATGTGTAAAATGCAAAACAAGTGTTTCTGTAAATGTGCATATTGTACACACTGAAAATGAGAAAGAAGCTGAAATGTTTGCCGAAGTGTGAAATACAGAAACTTAGAAAGCAGTAAAGACTGACAAAGCAATAACATGCTGAAGGCAAACAGAACTGGGCTATCTGAAATGCAAGCATAAGCAGCTCTGCATAGTAAACGGAACACAAAATACTGGGGAAACACATTCACATACTTATGAGGGTACTAAGATATTCATTATTACAAATTTCAAAGTAAAAAAAAAAATCAAAATCTCATGCACTTCAGTTTTAATGAAATGGTTCCAACACTAGCAAGTAAACATGCTGTAGAAAGACTAACATTCCTAATCAGAAAATATGGTGACTGATTTAATCTATCTCATTTATTTATTTTACATTTAGTTACTGAGAAAGCCAGAGTGGACACAAGTCCTTTTTCAGCAGAGGCCTGGGAAGAAAAAGCTCCACATTTAGGAAACAGTACATTGTACAATAAAACGATGGTATACAGTATGATGAAGGACACACAAAGTATACACAGATACTAATACATACAATTTACAGGTAAGAATAAAGCATCCTTATACAAAAAAGTGTGAGACCATCTAGAACAGTTCCAATATATTATATGCCAAAGAGATATAGAACAATTCCAATATATCACATGTCAGAGAACCAAACTAGAGGCATTACACAAATCCTGTTTGCTTACACAAGGGGAAAATTTGAGAAGAGGGATACACCAGCTTATTATCTGCTTTAGTTACATTTAGGAGGAGTTTATTACTGGAGAGTAGAACCCTATTACTAGTTTACGGATGTAGTAGATTTTGTAGTGCTGGGGTTTTCTCAGGGTGATACAGAATTTTACGGGCTAGTGTAAGTTAGTTGTAGAGGAGGAGCTGAGGGAATTCTAGCTAGTTAAGCTGCTTTAGGGCTATACAGCGATGTGATCTATTAGGAGAATCTGTGGCAAATTTGGCAATTTTGTTGTAACAGGAATCATGTTTTGCCATGCCTGTCTTTCTAAGATTATAGAGAAGTGGAGAAGCATACAGAAGGGTTCAGATGAGGTATGTGTAAGTGCAATTATGGCCTTAAGTGTTTTTTTTTTTGTAAGAAACTGCTTATTTCTGTATAGAACGCCTAGTTTTTTTGTGAACTTTCTTTATGGTATGGGAGATGTAGATATCAAATTTCATATTACAATCAATCTCTACCCCGATTAGTTTGCTGCGAGTGACAGGAGAGAGAACAGTTTTATTCTTTGACATATTAAATGGGAGAGTAGGTGATGTACATCTTGTAGACAGGAAGAGCTAGTTTCATTAGGGTTCAGAATTAGTTGGGAATTAGTAACCCATGCTTCAACAGAAAGAAAGGAAGCTTGTGTTAGTGAATGTAGTTCTTGAACGAAGAAGCAGTACATATTAGTGTGGAATCATCCGCACACTGGATGACCAATGCATGTAGAGTACAACTACATAGGTGGTTAGTAAAAAGACAAGACGGTAGGGGTCCCAGGATGGAACCTTGGGGAACTCCCAAGGAGTTCCTGGAAGTAAGGGGAAGAAGTCCTGCTGCCACTGAACAGACTGCTATTGACATGATAATTAGCTTTGGAACCAGGCAATAGAGGATTCACTGAAGTTTAGATCAGAAAGAACATTAATAAGTTTATTGTGCCTGACCATGTTGAAAACCTTAGAAATGTCAAGAAAGAGCGCAGATACAAATTTCCCATGGTTTCTATGGCTGTTTACTGTTCTTGCGAAAAACATTAGAGCTGTAGTGGTACTACGAAAAGGTCAGAAACCATGTTATGTATTTGACAGAATTTTATGAGTATTTAAGTATTGCATTATTTGTGTATGTATACATCTCTCTGGGATTTTGGATAGAGGGGAAAGAACAGCAACAGGGTGATAATTGGTCAGTTCTATTGAATTGCCTCCTTTGTGTAGTGGAATAATATGGGAAATTTTCCAAATATCAGGGACTAGATTTTCAGATGTGGATCTGTTAATAAGAATAGCTACTGCGTATGTGATTGCATCAGCAGCAATTCTCAGAAAATCGGCTGGTAGTTTATCTGTGGTTAATGTTGCGGGCTTTAGCTTTTTAAGTATTTTTTTTTAATCATAACCATAGAGACAGGTTGTAAGGTAAACCTGTTGTTATTATGTGACTTAGATGGTTCCTTGGAGAGGGGACAGTGCTGAGGGTTAGATAAAGCTAGAATGTACTCCATGAAGTATTTATTGAATTGGGTAGCTATATTCTCTGAGGAATCTGTAGTAGTTGGGACGGGTGCAATCGATTTACCTGGAAGGAGTATGTTTATTAATGGCTGGCCAGAACTTTTTAGGGCTGTTTTGGTGCTTCATTTGTATCTTCTGGTAGTATTTAGTCTTGTCTAATTTGACCAGTTTCTTTGCTTTACTTCTTAGCTGTATGTGTTTGCTTAGAGGCTTGGAACCTAGTTTTATGCCACTGATCCCACACTTTCTCTCTAGTTTTCAGCAGTTATCTTGTTTCTTTACTAAACCAAGGAGCAAAGTTGGATTTAATTCTGATAGTTCTGGGAGAAGCATGAGTTCACAATGTCTAAGAAGGTAGAAATTAAGTATTTAACTGCTTCTTCAGGGGTTAAAAACTAGCCTCTGAAATAAAGAAAAACCACAAAGCCTTCTTCAGTTATGTCAGGAACCTCTATGGGAAAGCCCAGGCTTGTTACAAATTAGTACTTAATGGTACCACTTACACTGATCCTGTTGACTTCGCCAACTTGCTAGCAGATGGGGGTTTGCACTGAACCTCCTTCCCCCCAAAGGCACATTAGACTTCCCCGATACTTGTCCTGCACCTCACATCTCCGTAGATCAAGTGTTAAAGGCCATATCCAAGGCAAATAACACAGCTTCCATGGGACCTAATAGTTCACAGGTTCCTACTAGGCTATCTGCCCTGGGACATTTATAAGCCTAGCCCGATTGTGTTTGGCTTATGCCACCCCTTGATTTGAGTATACTGTGCCCTTTTTAAAGTTTAGTTTACTGTGCCTCTGTCTAATAGTGACACGGAAGTAATTCCCGGTACAAACCTACAATCGCCCATCCACTCATCAAGATTCTTCTTGAATAGAGTCAGTGAGGTGCTCTGCCTAACATGAATTGGAATTCTATTCCAGAGCGAAGGGAGCCTCTGGGTTATGAATCTGTCCCTCCAGCATGTTATATTTATTTCTGTGCTGAGGTTCAAGTCCCTCGAGCACGTGGCTCTAAGGGATTTAGATTTACTGAGGTGGAGCATGTCCATTAATTATAGGTTGGACATAGCTTTATATGTCAGGCATAGATCACCTCGAAGTAGGCGGTATGCAACTGAGTACAGCTGGAGTTTTTTTAACCAAGCAGCATATGGCATCTGTTTGAGTCCCTTGATCCTCCTGGTGAGGTACTTTTGGGGTCTTTCTAATTGCTGCAGGTGTTGGGTAAGGTACATCCCAAAGGGGGCACTGTATTCTATGATGGGCCTGATGAGGGATGAATAAAGGGGCACGATTACCTCTCTTGATCTAGATGTGAATCCTTTCATGATGAGGTGGGCTATGTAGAAGGTCTTTCTAACCACTTTGGCAATGTGGTTGTCAAAGGAGAGATTGCTATCAACTTGGGTCCCCAGATCCCTAATTTCAGAGGCTATTAGTGCAGAATACAGCCTGGGATACTATCTCCAGCAAGAACTAGCTTTGCCATTGAGCACCCTATTCAACCACAGTCTAAGTACAGGCTTCATTCCAGCAGAGTGGAGAACTGCCATTGTCATCCCCTTGCACAAAGGTGGTGCCACTACTGACCCTGGAAACTATCGCCCCATTAGCTTGACAAGTCTGATCTGTAAAGCCATGGAGCATTTTATTATGGACCTCATAAACAAGGACATAGGCAATCTCCAAGCACTTGACCCCACCAAATCTGGATTTGTCAAGGGCAGATCTTGTCTGTCGAACCCGGTTGACTTTTTTGACACTGCCACCAAGGCCTAGATGAGGGAAAGTACATACAGCTTACCTGGACTTAACCAAAAAGTCTTTGACACAATCCCCCGCTCGGACACCACCAAAAAGTTAACAACTTGGCATAAATCCTTATCTCATCAGGTAGGTGGCCATCTGGCTCACCAACAGGACCCATAAGGTCAAAATAGATGCCTCCATCTCCAACAGCAGACCTGTCACTAGTAGTGTTCCCCAGGGATCTGTCCTGGGATCCCTACTGTTTGACATCTACTTCTCAGAGGTCCAGGCAAAGACAAAAGGCCTGTGGCTGACCAAGTTTGTGAACGACTGTAAGTTGGGTGCAGTTATCGACTCTCCAGATGATGTTAACACACTACAAGAGGGTCTCAAGCAACAAATGACTGGTGCCAAAGTCATGGCCTTAAGTTAAACACAAAAAAAATGTATTATCATACCATTCAGCAAAAACACGACCCCTACTGATTACCACATCAGCGGCAACCCACTAAACACACAACCTGTGGTGACAGACCTGGGTTCACAGGTTGATAACAGTTTCACATTTGACCATCATGTAGCAGCAGTGGTCAGAAAAGCCTTTTACTTAGTTCATCTCATAAGTAAAGGGACTGCATCCAGAAAAAAAGGAGATTATTACCTCTCTGTATTCCTCCCTCATTAGGCCAATAATTGAGAACAGTGCCCAGTTTGGTATGTACCACTCCAAATACCTGCACCAGCTGGAAAGACCACAGAAATACCTCACAAAGATAATCCATGGCCTCAAACACCTGTCCTATGTGAACAGGTTCAAATCACTATCACTCTCCTTGGTATCATGCAGATTGCTCAGAGGTGATCTGTGTCTCGCCTACAAGGCAATCTCAGACTCTGCCCTACTAGAGATGCTCCATATCCATAAGTCTAACTCCTGGCACATTACCTGCTCGAAAGGCCTAAATCTAATATCAGACATTACCAAAACCTGCCAAGAGATATGTCTCCCAGAGGCTGCCCCATCTCTCGAATAGACTTCCCATACACACCAAACATAGTACGTCACTGAGTCTCTTCAAGAGCAACCTTGATGAGTGGATGGGAAACCACTAATTTGTCCCAGGGGTTCCAGCTGTGTCCCTCTGACAGGGGTGACAGGTGCTGACTGCAGTTTCTTTTTTGGGGATAAACGCTTGGCTAGACTTGTAAGGGCCCCAGGGCCATTAGCCTAGTAACTTCATATGATCCTATTATTAGTAGCTTAAGTGGTTCCCAGTTGCAACCTTTGTATGAGTTCTGATGAAGTTTAGAGTTAAAGTTTCTTACTTTCCGATAAGCACTAAGTTTAGCCCGATATGTATGAAGCCTTAGTATAAAGACTGGTAGGTGGGTGCTCAGACCATCTGGTAGGCAGCTAGAATAAAGGGATTGAGATTGTTTATCAATATCCATTCGAGAATTGACTGTCTCTTTGATGACTTGTCAGTTCCTGTAGGAGACTGGATAATTTGAGTAAATCCATGAAGTTTGACATAATTAGTAGGATTATGACAGTTACAAGTTAGCCAATCAATGTTAAAATCTCCTATGATGATAGTTCCATGTAGAAGTGCATTGGAGTCCCATTACAGTAAATTCTCTAAAGTGGATATGTTGTTTCCGGGTGGGAAGTAGCATACAATTATGTTAATAAGTTTTTTGGGGATTAATTTTTAATCTGGCAAGAAATACTTCAGTATTCTCAAAAGTAGGGGTGGCTAGATCCAAAGTCTCAACATTAAGCTGATTTTTAAACAGTATTGCTATGCCACCTCCCTTCTTTTTTCTGTCACTGTGTAGGATATTATAACCTGGTGGTCTGGTTTAAGCTATGTTTCAGTTAGTAGCACAATATTCCATGTGGAAGTGCACTGGAGGCCCAGTACAGTAAATTCTCTAGAGTGGATATGCTGTTTGCGGGTGGGAAGTAGCATCCAATTATGTTAAGTTTTTTGGGAATTAATTTTTAGTCTGGCAAGAATTACTTCAGTATACTCAAAAGAATGGGTGGCCAGACCTAAAGTCTCAACATTAAGGTGATTTTTAAACATTATTGCTACGCCACCTCCCTTCTTTTTTCTGTCATTGTGTAGGACATTATAACATGGTGCCAAGATTTCATTATTAGTAACGTCTGGTTTGAGCCATGTTTCAGTTAGTAGCACAATAGCTGGTGAATACAGAGAAAGAATGGCGTGCAGATCATGGATTTTTTTAGTAATATTATTTACATTATTTATGCTTAGTAACAACAGCTCTCCTAGGGAGATGTAACATGGTGTAACAGTGATTGGGGTTCTAGGTGGTTGAGTTGCTATAAGAAGTTGGTGGACTGGTAATAGGATGTTCACCTCCACTGAGAGACAGTCTGATGCTATAAAGGTTATGTTTTCTATGACTTTTGCCATGTACCTATCATATTTTAAAGGCGGCTTGGGACAGTGGTGGTGAGGTAGGGATAAGAAGGGAGTGTAATGAGTGGTTGATATTTTAAAGATGGATGAAGAAATGAGGAAACTGAATGAAGTAGCGTTTTGAGAATAAGAGGGAGTGGTGGCATGGTGGGATGTTGATTCAGTTAGGTTGACATGACATAAGGTAATGTGTGCAATTAATGCTAGCACTGCTACAACAGCAATGTGTAGTTAAAGCACATTTGGTGTAGTCTAAGCTAGAGATGAATATATTGGCGATAAGATCTTTATTGGGAAATAAGGTCTGTGAGAGTAGTAGAACTGTAGGCACTATTTTAGCTAAGAACACGGAGAACTAACTGTTTATCTAGTAGAAAAGTTAGGGAACTGTTCTGTTAGAGGCTATGACAGTACAGTGTAAGGAGTACAGTTTTATATGAGGAAGTAATTATGATGGAATAGTTGAACCAAGTTATTAATTGTTGTGTTACCTTTCTAATTTTATTGTACAGCAAATGTCTTGGGACAAAAAGGAAGTAAATGTGGAAGGAGTAAGGTGTACTCTGTGGTAGAGTAGATACTAGGGCTACAAGGTTTTGTTTGAGAGAAATGGTTTTAGACTGTTTGAAATGAAGGTGAACAGTTTATAAGGACAGAGGAGTTGGGTAATTATAAAAAAGTGTATGGGTTGGTACACAGAGTGATTTAGGAAGATAGGGATAAGATGGGAAGGGGGTCAGATGGTAAGATAATGAAAGGGGGCTTTGATTTATGTACAGGTATGGGAGTGGCTATGGTATATAAGTGCAGATGTAATGGGGATGGGTGAGAATTGGGGCAAGGGTAGGGGAGAAGAGGTAAGGGTAGGGGAGCAAAGTGAGCCCGAGCAGAGTGAAGGCAAATAGAGAAAGTAGAACTAGTCAGCATGCTTGTGACCAAAAATAAATAAATATATAAATATTCAGCAAAATGGTCTGGGCTGAAGGTAGATAAGAAATACAAAAGAAATCTGTAGTTCCTTGGTAACTTTTCAATGTTAATACAGTAGTTTCTATTTTTCTTTGCAAACTACACTATAGGGAATTCATAATGTACTGCAACATTCTCACTACACCTAATGGGGAGGAATCAATATCCAGGTAGCAACTATATGGAGGAAAAAAAAACAACTGTTCTAGGATATTATTGCTTACTGTTTTACCGACTACAAGATGGGAAATAATAGTACAGTTTATTTATCAGCTTTGGAGGAGGATTAGCCAGAAATCATGTGTTATCATCCCTAGTGATGTGCTCACCAGACACCCTTAAAACAAGCCAGTTAAATTAGCCCAAATCCCAAAAGTGACCTACACTGTTTCTGATGCTGAAATTTCTTTCAAGCAAGACTTTGAAGTTCCTGGTCACCTGAATAAGATTTCTAGGGTGCAGTTAGAAGAAACATGTAAAGAAATACAGATTTATTGAGCAAGGATGCATATCCATACAGAACCATATTAAAAGGTATCCACATGCATTATCCATACTCCATGTGCTGAGAAAACAGCACATGCTTAAAACAGCAAAGGGTTTGGCCATGACTGTAAAGCATTCATATTCTACTGAACGAGTAAACACTGTGGTTACAGCAGTGACAAAAACAAGCTTAGAATCTGTACAGACCCACAAGATTTTGAATAAAGAATTTGTTCCAATATGACCAATGTAATGTCCTTTTCAGTTTTAAATACTAACCATTAATTCTGTCAGATTAAGACAGATCAGGAAGCCCAAAGCTTTATTCATTGCATATGTGTCTGCAGAGATATAGATTTCTCAGACTACCCTTTAGTATTTCATCAACTCCAGAAGTGCTTCAAAGAGCAAATGAGCAGACTGTTGAAGGTCTGGATGGTGCAGCTAATGTTACTGGCATTTTACTGGTCTGCGTTCAATTACTACCGATCATTTGCTGGTTGTCGGTCAAACTGAGCAGGAGTAGAGCAGATAACCCTGACATACAGATTAAAACTATATAATCTGAGGATAAGCAAAATCCGTTAGATTTTGTGTAACACTTCTGAAGCATATGGATCACATATTAGCCTCAGAAGGTCTAAAAACAGATACGGAGAAAGTGACAACCAAAAATACAAACACTAACTGCACAAAAAGTGGACTCTAATACGATTTTCAGATATGGTACACTACCTAGAAAAGTCGATGCCAGATATAACAATGCCTTTAAGGAAGTTTCACCACATAATCAGAGTGGGAATGGTCACTGGAATAGGATAAGATTTTGAAAATAATAAAGAAGCATGTTATTAAGGCACTGATAAGCAGAAGCGTAGCTAGGGTGAAGTGAAGGGAGCAGATGTTCTGGGTACAAGGTGTTGGGGGTGCAACTGTGAACACCAAGAATAGCCCTCTTTCTTTTTTTTTTGGTTATTCCTCCTCATGACAATGTTGAGCATTGCAGAGGTGATGTGGTGCTCCATGAAGGAGACCCACACCAAAGAAGACTTTTTTTTTTCTTTTTACTTAGTGTTGAGTGATGTCAGATCAGGGAGCGGCACTGGATACGAGATGACTCAACTACAGTTCTACTGTTAACTATTACAAAATTACTAAACCAAATGTGCTGCAAGTAAACGACAGTCCATCTGAAACGGAGGGAATAGTTATGCATAAAATAATACAATAAGACATAACAACAGAATTTAACAACAAACACACCAAATGTCCTCAGCCTCAAACTGAGAAAGAAATATGTTTTAAGAGTACATATACAAAGAACAGGTGTTGAGCGAGGCTGATCATACGTCCTCACAGCATGCTTTCAGAAAGTCCATGCACAACACACTTTCAATACTACAAAGAATGTTTCTTGGCTACATTAATAAAACCTAACAGTGCAATACAAGACCTGCGTGCAGGTACATATAAACAAGTTGATTAGACAGAGTAACTGAAGAAGCTAACTGAAGTCCTGGAAGAATTATGGGTCACAATGCAACTATGTCACAGGAGAAAGTCGAGGAAATCAAGACTTACATAGGAAAACAGAATATTCAGCTACTCAAAAAAAATATAAAAAGGTTGACTAAAGCAATCAGCAAAAGGTGCATAAAACATATCAGTGTGTACTGTCCATACATAAATAAAATTAATTGTACCCATGGACTAATGTTCAAATTAAGCAAAATAACAGTACTACCAAATTAGATCAGAGGATCAATGACAGAAAACACATGACGGTCTTGGGAACTATAACATGTAGGGAAAAGAAATTTGATGCAGTGTAATGTAAACGGCCTGAAATGTCAAAGCAAAACTGAATGTGAAGTGTGCATCACAACATGGTGCATGCTGCAGCTGACTGCAACCAAATAGAGTGACAAAAGCGTCTACAACACAAAACTTGGAAAAAAAACTAAGGCTCGAAACTAAGTGGACCAAACCTTCACCTTCCCTGAAAATCTTTCTATACGGGATTCATCCTACCCCATCATAATAATCAGAAGAAATCACAAACTTTAATAAAATATTCTGATACTACACCAAGCGGTTTACTAGAAAAGCCTATAACAGACTTCAGTTTACTGTTACCTCGCCTAATTAACAATCTTAACACATTAGGAAACCTGTAAACGCGACTGTTTACCAACAAACACCTGTTAACAGAAACCCGCCCCGCCCACTTTATAAACCGGAAGTTAGGGCATCCGCCCCATGTCGCAAACTTGAAAATGAGTAAGTCTTAAATACACTTTACACATTTCGAAGGTGAGGGTTGAGCGATCTTGCTTTTTCAAGAGCCTACCTGATAAAAGTGGTTTTGCCAGTTGAATACTGTCCCACAAGTAGTATCATTGGCTTGTTAACGAAGTCGGCATCCTCAAGAGCCGGCGAATGGAAGTTGTGGAACTGGTAGTACTCCTCAAGAGGCAACAACCGACGCGTATACAGAGATTTGAGCCCGTCCGCAACCGATTCCAGGACGTCTCCATCCTTACCGCGGCCAGGATCTTTCCCCAGCCAGCTAAACATTATTGTCCGTATGTACCTCCGCTGTAAGCTACTTGTAAATCAAATAGCAACACTAACCACCTTTTTGAAACGGGATGTCTCGCGCTGATACTGTAGTTATTCGGCTTCCGAAACTGACAGCTTACCCCGTGACTCACAGCAACGCATGGGCGAAAACCATTTGTCTTTCCTGATTGCTCTCTCTCACTTCTCTAGGACGTCACTGCCAACTCACACTTCAAGGCTGATAAATATTCATAAGCCAGATGGGATTGCTCTATTCCCTTAATTATTAAATGTTCTTTGATGGTGGGGACTTTCTACATACACCTTAAATGTTAATTAAAAGTACTTCTTCAGACTAGAGTGTGGGATAAGGTACAGCAATGTTTAGAGCAAAACCAACGCCTCATAAATTATTTTGAATTAAAGCTTTTGGGTAGTGCAGAATAATGTTTGCATTCCGCGCTTTGACTTGAGAGGTAAAAGATATGTCGTCAGTCGATAAAAATGTGCTTAATAGGAAATAGTGAATAAATTTAATTTTCTTTTCGAGTAAATAGCCGTATTCACGCGTTATACGCCAGTAACGCGATTCAGATATATACTGCTTCTCAATTCCCACCATATAAATGCTCAGAAGTGCCCATTTATACTCTGCTACTGTGACGCGACTTGTGAGTGAAAAGTGTTAAATGCATTATACATTAGAAACATCTCATATTTATTCAATAATGTTCCTAATGTGAACTGAATTATCCTTCTGTCGACTCCAATGAAATGGGGACCTGCCGACTAACGTGCCTCGCACCTGGCCCCGATTTTATATAATTTCCGATTTTAGCTCCATCCCTCTTAACATTTTCCAGGGTCTAGTAAATCACCGAGGATTGCAATCGGTCAATAGTAGGAGAAATAAGTTTCATACTTATTCAGAAAATGCATGTTCAAGTTGTTGTTCTATTAACTTTTAAGTGAATTTCAGTGATGCATTTTATAATGGCCCTTATTTGGGACCTTTGTTCTCCAAATGTATTTGTTTTTGTCCAGAATTTTTGAGCAGAGAAGTTAAGATTTATAAGAATGACAACAGCCTGACCAAAGCGACTAGGAGCTAGGAGGTGCTTTGTCACCAAGTTGCAGTGGTGCCTACCTACAATCTATGTTTTGAGCCATATAAAGTAACTATCAGACAGGTTCAAGCCCATAATACTGGGTCCGTCTGTTCAGTTGATATACCGCCAGGTATCTAATTTAACTATAAGAAAGCCTGGTTGGAAGCAACATCTTTGTCAGGCTGGCAAAAAAAAAACTTAACCGAAACACCTCTTTTTTTTTTTTTTCTTCCTCCATAGGATGGTCTGAATGTGTGATGGGCATTGTTGCCTGGCACCCCCAGTGTGGTTTCCGCAGCCTTGAACCACATCTCTGTAACTGCGTAGATGTCAGCATTATCCAGGGCAAGGAGAGCTTGTAGGGAGTGCAGTTTCTTCTAGCATTGAGCAGTAGTACCTTGAGCTTTGCATTAAAAGAATTTATTTTGGTAGGTCTGCTGGTTTGGCACTGCCTAAAAAAGGCAGTATGGGGGTGGCTAATGCCTTGGTCAGTATTTGAAAACCTAGCGGTGACATGCAGTCCATCTCTGGCAAAGCAGCATTGTCTGTGGATCACGCTGGTTTTAGAGCTCAAGAGCAGGGAAACCACACACTGTAGATGTTACAGTCCTATAAAACTAGTAGACCCGATGTAATTAAGTGCTGCAGCAGTAGTGGAAGCAGGTCAGCTTTGAAATTATACTAAAGTGTGAGAAGTGTAACAAATACAAATTCTTTATGAAGTACACTAAAAATAATCACCAGAAGTGCAAAATGATACTTTTCATTCTTTTATCAGTGGATGGTTTTAGATGCAGCAGATTCGCTTTAACTCAGACGAAGTAGCCAAACCGAGAGCAGCTCTGAGTACTTATAGGTTCATAGATTCATACTAGGCTATCTGCCCTAGGGCATTTATAAGCCTAGCCAGAATGTGTTTGGCTTTCGCCACCCATTTTAAATTTATTTTGCTATGCCCTTTTTCAAGGTTAGTATACTGTGCCTCTGTCTAACAGTGACATAAGTGAAACCCGGGGTAAACCTACGATCTCCCATCCACTCATCAAGATTTCTCTTGAAGAGAGTCAATGAGGGATTCTGCCTAACCTGGACTGGGATTTTATTCCAGAGTGAAGGGAGCCTCTGGGTTATGAATCTGTCCCTCCAGCATGTCCTATTTATTTCAGTGCTGAGGTTCAAGTCTCTCGAGCACGTAGCTCGATGGGATTTGGATTTTCTGAGGTGCAGCATGTCCATTAATTCCGGGTTGGACATGGCTTTATACATCAGGCACAGATCGTCTCTGAACAGGCGGTATGCCACTGAGTAGAGCTGGAGTTTCTTTAACCGGGCAGCATATGGCATCTGTTTGAGCCCTTTGATCCTCTTGGTGAGGTACTTTTGGGGTCTTTCCAGTTGCTGCAGGTGTCTGGTAAGGTACAACCCAAAAGGGGCATTGTACTCAATTATGGGCCTAATGAGGGATGAGTAAAGAGGCACAATGACCTCCCCTGATCTAGATGTGAATCCCTTCATGATTAGGTGGGCTATATAAAATGTTTTTCTAACCACTTTGGCCACGTGGTTGTCAAATGAGAGATTGCTATCAACTTGGGTCCCCAGGTCCCTAATTACTTCTTCTGTACCTAATGGATTACCACCTATGTGGTAATTTGTGGGCACTTTGTTTTTGCCAAAGGGGATGACTATACACTTTTTGGCATTTAGCTTGAGGCCATGGCTCTGGCACCAGTTGTCTGTTTCTATGAGGCCCTTTTGGAGGATGCTTGTGTCGGCTGGAGAGTCGATTATGGCGCCCAGTTTGCAGTCATCTGCGAACTTGGTCAGCCGCAGTCCTTCCGTGTTGGCCTGTACCTCCGAGAAATATATACCGAACAAGAGTGGTCCCAGGACTGAGCCTTGTGGGACACCACTTGTAACTGGTTTGGAGTCTGACATGGCTCCAGCAATTCTAACCATTTGGGTTCTGTCCTTGAGCCAGTTTGCAATCCATCTAGTGACATGGGGTTTATATTTAAGCTGGTGAACTTATCTATAATGCCCGAGTGGGATATTGTATCGAAGGCTTTTGCGAGGTCCAGGTAGGCTGTGTACTTATGAGAAACAGATGCGTGCAACAACTTATGTAGCACAGCAAATAATGTGTCAATAAAAATAAAGATTTAAATAAGACAAGCAGAGTCTAATTTAAATGCATTGTAAACAGTCTGACAGAAAAATGCGATCTAGAAGAGACATGAGCACAGTGCTAAAACAGTGGCAAACAAAGGCAGTATTCACAGACTGCATGAAGTATGGTACATCAGCACCAGTTGTATTTTATTTGTATGCTTATTTAGTTATTTTGTTTGTTTAGAAAGTCTGACTAATGTAGAATTTTCTACTAGCAGTCTTTTTTGCCTCCATTAGTACCCGCAGCATATCCTCAGTAAACAGGTGCCTTTAATTCCCTTTAGGCATCTGGTGCACATTTTCTGTAAACATGTGTGGAAAGGGTATTAAGACCCTATCATCCAGGCAGTTGATTTGGATTGGGGTGTATCAAACATTTCTTGTGTTAGTAGATCCTGTCAGTGAGGAAGCTTGTGGTAATTACTCTTAGCCATTTCCAGAAGAAGATAGAAACATGGTTTCCTGGCCCAAAAAGGAGTCACCACAAATTATTTAATTTACATCTGTTTACTGGGAAAGTCCGACTGGACACAGGTCCTCTTTCAGCAGAGGCATGGGGAGAAAAGCTCCACAGAATAAAATTATATGATAAATGTTATACAATCTAGTCAAGGTAATTTTACAGCATTGATGATGACATGACTAAATACAAAAGCACATTTGTTAAAGTTTAAATAGAGCACACCTACAATCACAGATAAAAAAATAGGCAAATGCCTAGTAATGCAATTTGTCTAACAGCTACAGTTAAGAAGAATAATGGAGAATGATTAGTAAATGGTTGAAGTTTTCCATTGGACAGCTTGTTGGCGGTTGAACAAGTAGCTGGAAAACCAGGCGATGGTGGTGGGAGAAAGGTGTAGGATGGAGAGTTGGGATGTAAGTAGGGTGTGTGAGATGGTGTCAAAGGCTTTTGACAGGTCTAGGAATAGTGTGGTTACAAACTAGCCTGAGTCGTGTTCGAGGTTTATGGTTTCAAGAAAGGAAAGAAGGGCAGTCTTGGTGCTGTGGCCAGGGCGGAAGCCGTGTTGGGTAGGGGAGAGGAGATTTAGTGTTAGGTGTGCCATGAGTTGTGCTTGTATTGTTTTCTGTAGTATTTTAGAAAGGGGAAAGGATGGCAGTAGGCCTGAAGTTGGTGGTATCAGTATTTTTGCCACCTTTGTGGTGAGGGGGGGAGTGATGTAAGCATGGCACCAGATAGAAGGGATGTAGATTATTTGTGAATCTTCTGAAGTACCCAGGATATCAGTTTAAAGGGGAGAAAAGGCATCAGTTTACCAAGACTTCTTGCATGGAGTCCTGGAGCAGAATATTGCCAGCTGATTGTTCAGAGAGGAGGCAAATAAGTCTACCTCCCCACATATGGATCAAATCATGGAAGCCCCCTGATTTAGTTTCTTTTCATGAGGGTCTGCCCTTGTCCTGCTCAGCATATGTGCTGCACAGTTTTGCTCTGATGGAATGTAGGATGCCTGTAGAGTGAGATTGTGCTGTGAAGTTATATCCCAAGCTAGCATGGCTAGTCTGTGAAGGATTCCCCCTTGATTATTGTCTGTAACAACTTGAAGTGGTCCCTGGAACACAGAGTTGAGTGCCTTGGTGTCTAACGTCTTGCACTTTCTTTCCTGAAACTGCTCCCCAAGCAAAGTCTGAGGTCTCTGCTTTGGAACAGGGAGTGAGAAGGAGAGACCCAGGCTTAAGGATATTTGCTGTCTCCACCAAGTGGTTTCTGTTATGACAAACCTCAGCACTGGGTTTTGAAAAGACAAAGGATGTTGCTGTTGGCACTAAAGAGACTTCAGATACAATTGTATTGTTCTAATGTGGAGTCTTGCCATGGGTATCATAAAAATCATAGATGGCGTGAGACCCATATCCTGAGCTATTCCCTTACAGTGACCGAACTCTTGAGTAGAAAACCTTAGAAAAAGATCTAAAATAAAGATCTATTTTTTTCCTTTGGAAGAAAAGCTCTTTAAACTAAGATGTATAGTTGACACCTCAGGAACACAATCCTGTGTGATGGAGTCAAAACTAGACTTCTGAATGCTCTCTTGGAATCCCAGCCTTTGTAAGAGATCTTTCACCCAAGTGACAGATTCCTGACACAATAATTATATATTACCCCTAATGAGAATAACGGGCATCATACTGTGTATAATTTCAGGGGGCTCATACATGGGATAAAGCATTCAGGAGCTGCCTCTGTCCATTAGTAGTACAGAGGGCAATCCTGGAGTAAATTTTCTGTTTTTCATCCATAGATCTAACTTAATCTTGAACATGGACATGGATAAACTTTGTTTTACATGGATGGAAAGTTTTTCAGAGCAGTGGTATCCTTTGAGAGATGCACCTGTCCCTCTTAACCAGGTCTATAACATTTTGTTGAATCTACCGATCGTTGAATGAACTTTTCAACAAATGCTTTCCAACAGTAAGGCAACGGTAGGCCACCCTAGCGGCTGAGAAAAAAGTAATACAACTTAACACCTACCCACGTGGGGGCTATGCCCCCCATACCCCCCTAACTAAATATACCAACTCCAAGATCACAGTACAGTGGGGAAAAAGGGCAAATTCCAGATGGTGGCCAACTGTTGCCTTGCTCTGGGAAAAATTTCACTGAAAACTCTGATCGGTTGTTCTTCTTTCGGCTTTTCCCAGTTAGGGGTCGCCACAGCAGAACTCCGGTCCACTAATGATTGGCAGTAGATTTTTATGGTGCCAAGGTGCCAGCTCGATGCCCAACCTTCAATGAAGGCACGCCCATTCACGCATATCTTTCGAACGCCACTCCACCTTGGGGAGGACATGCAGACTCCACACTGAAGGCACTCCAGTCGAGAATCAAACGGGAAAACTTGCTGTGAGGCGACAACGCTACCACTGCACCACAGTGGCTGTAGGTGTTTGATGAAGAGTTCTCAATTTTAAGATTCAACAAAATATAGACCCCTCCACACCATGCTGTTGATAATGCAGAAGAGGTTTAGATCCCTAGACTGAGAATTTCTGATGCCGTTTGACTTGCTGATGTGCAGTAAATTCATAAGTATTGGGTTGGAGGATGCCTTGCATTCCAGACACAGGTCGCCTCTTAGCAATCTGTAGAATACCAAGTATAGTGACAGGGCTTTGACTCAGTCCATTTAGGACATGCTGTTTAGGCCTTGTATCCTTTTAGTAAAGTATCTTTGTGGGAATTTCAGTTGTTAAATATGTCTGAACAGATGCATGCCAAATGTGGCATTATATTCAATGAATGGTCTAATATGAACTGAGTAAAGAGGGGCAATGCCATCCCTGTATCTACATACAATACATTTGTTTATAATCTGTGCAATATAGAAGGACTTTCTTGCAGCAATGGACATATTGGTTGAAACATATGTCTCTGTTGACATAAGTTCCTAAATCCCAAACAACTGGGTCAACTCTTTGGGAAGTATTGTCTATGTGGTAGTTCCCTGGAGTAGATGACTTCCCAAAGGATACAATAATGCCTTTTTTTGGCATTTAGTTTCAGTCCATGATTTTAGCACCAGTTATTTATTTGGCAGAAACCTTCCTGTAGGATGGCTAAGTCATGTGGGGATTCAATGACTGCTTTTAGCTTGCGGTCATCTGCAAACATAGTCAGCCAGAGTCCTTTGGTATCGAAGTTTACTTCAGAAAAGTAGATGCCAAACAAGAGAAGTCACAGTACAGAACCCTGGGGGACTCCACTGGTGACTGGTCTCTTTGTGGAGGTAAATTCCCCTGTTTTGATTTCCTGTGTCCTACTCTACTTGTGAACCAGTTGGCAATCTAGTGGGTGACATAGGGGGTTATTCCCAGTTTTATTAACTTTACTGCTATGCATGAGAGAGGGATTGTGTCAAAAGCTTTGACCAGGTTGAAGTATGCAGTGTGTATTGTTTTACCTTCATTCATTGCTTTGGTGACCTTTTCAAAGAAGTCCACAAGGTTGAGTAAGGATGACCTGCCCTTGATGAATCCAAAATGACACGGGTCCAGTGTTTGGAGGTTCCCTATGTCCCTATTGATTAGTTGCATGAAGAGTCTTTACGTGACTTTGCATATGAGGCAGGTCAGACTTACAGTCTGTAATTGTCTGGCTCTGTGGAAAGTCCACCCTTAAGCAGGGAAATGACTGTAGCTCTTCTCCAGTCTCTTGGAGTGCTACTTATTATATACTGAAGTATTTATTTGCTTATTAGTGGAGTTGATGGTAGCCTTGAGCAGCCTATCTGTCCCTGGAGGAGTGGTCTCAGCCCAGTAACTAGTAGCTTATTGGCCGTTTTGGGCCATTTCCTATCTCTTTCAAACTCCCTGCCTTAAAACCCGCTTTAACGTGGTTTTGCGCTTGTAACAGACTCAGCACAGCTCCTCATGGTGTCCTGCAGAGTTCTACAAGCAGCAGAGAGCGAAAGAGAGACTCGAAAAGTGAGTTTTCTAACTATCTGATATCTGCAAAGCATTGTTTTTCTGCATTTTTGTTTGCACTTTTAAAAGTTGTATTTTTGTCTTCTTTAATTGTTGTAGGCTACACACTCAGTGTGCTAGCCGATTTAAAGCATTTACTGTGTCCTTGTTCCTAGTTTCTGTTTAGAAAAAAGAAAAAAAATCCTTGTTCCCGTCTTTTCTGAACTAGAATAGTCCAGTTTTCAGGTCTTGCTGAATTCTAGGCTGTGTTATAGTTCCTGTGTTGCCCATATCCTTACTTGGATATGAGGAAGCTTCTCTGTTTACCAGTGAGAGTGGGGAGCTTTGAGCAGCGTATCTCTCCCTGTAGGAGTGGTCTCAGCCCAGTAACTAGTAGCTTATTGGACGTTTTAGGCATTTTCCTATCTCTTTCAAACTCCCTGCCTTAAAACCCGCTTTAGCACGGTTTTGTGCATTGCACAACATCACGCAGCACCGTTTAAGCAGTTTTTAACTATTCCCGGCTCCACAAAGTCTGCTCTTCAATTATTCCCTTAGAACTAGTCAGACTTGCAAAATAAGCACTCAACCTTCATTCTACAGCCCAGCACTTGCTCAAATTTCTCAGTAAGCACTAACTAAGTTTAGCACTACACACCCCTATAATATCCAGAAGTACAAGGCTCCCTATTCGTCCAATCCAGACAATCAATAAATCAGTTCTTTAAACCATCCAGGCATGTCCAAAGTGCAGTTTCAAGTATACTCTCCAGTCCAGTTGGTGAATCTTGGAATCCTGAGGCAATGTTACAATTGCCTTATGTACATAGGCAACCCTCTCCTCCTTTGAACTAACACAAATATATGTGAGAGATGCAACTATACAGCTGAACTGGAGGCCGGGCAGTCTCAACCCAGTACTGGCACCATCAGTCAGGAGGTGAAGGAAACCACTCGCACCATAAAACCAGTCTCACATAGACAAATTGCACCAGCAAACAAGACACATAAATTCACAAAAACATACTTAGAGGCTCTAAATAAAAATCTGCCAAAGCAACAGAGACCTCCAAAGCAGACCAAGCAACCACTACCCCACAACAGCTTTCACGTATCACATATTTCACAAAGTCAGTATGCCACACAGTCGCAGCCCCCAAGGCTAAATAACACACCTAATACACTAGTAATTGGAGAGACTATTGTCAGGTACACTGACGTCCCACTCACCGGGCTAAACAAGGAGAAGGTCACTGTACGCTACCTGTCGGGTGCCAGGATCTGCCACATAACACAAGCACTCAGGTCACTCCACAGCAGGTACAAATATAACTCTGTCATTGTCCATGTTGGTGTGAATGACCTGAGACGTATCTCCCTGGACTACATGAAAAGAGACTTAGAGGAGCTCTGTGATCATGTAGCCCAGGCCGGTATGACCCTGACCCTCAGTAGCATCTTACCCTCACCAAGAATGATGCCACAGTATAAAGACAAAATGATCAATTTCAACAATTGGCTAATCTATTGGTGTCATTCTAAGGGGATCCAGTGTCTGTCAGCCTGGGATGACATGCTCGACAAGCCACGTTGCTTCACCAGGGACGGCTTGCACGTGTCACCCTTAGGCTGTCGAATACTGGCTAAGGCTCTTGTCACCCCCATAGTGCCTTTTTTAGGCAAGGCTCAAAAGACAAGCCCACCTCCATAAACAATACCAGAAACAAAAAACTAAGGGTAATGCTACTTGATGCCAGAAGTTCTAAACCTCAAGATGCATGCATCCGAGGCATTCCTCAGTATGGAAAAAATCGATATCTGTGCAGTAACAGAAACCTGGTTCAAGGCTCCAGAGAGCACCCCAGCATTACCAGGATTCAACTCATACCATTCTTTTTGGCCCCAGAACTCGGACCGAAATACTAAAGGCGAGGGAGTATCCATCTTCATCAAGGATACCCACACCTCCAGGTTAGTGGCACTGCACGAGGCAGCGGAGACCATCCATGTACAACTAACAGTAGGTAAAACTGCTTTTCAGTTTGTAGCCTGCTACAGATCACCCACCTTTACTCAGGACCCCCACTCGGCATTCCTGAGAACATTGGAAAATATGAAGGTCTCACCAAACGCCATGATATTGGAGGACTTCAACTACCCAAACATTGACTGGGAAAACTACTCAAGTCCCAACTCTTGCCCAACGGTTCCTTGAGTTTATAAACTCAAATGCCTTGGAACAACTGGTCATCACTCCCACAAGAGGGGACAACATATTGGACTTGGTCATCACCAACATGGGGGCTAAATGTTCCACACCAGAGGTAAACCCCTCGTTGGTAAGATCAGACCATAAACTAATCACAATGGACATCCACATCCTGACCCCACCCCCAGCCAAGGAAACCTCTTCTTCTTTCGGCTGCTCCTATCAGGGGTCGCTACAGCAGATCAACTCTTTCCATTTCCTCCTGTCCTCTGCATCTTGCTCTGTCACACCGACCACCTGCATATCCTCTCTCACCACATCCATAAACCTTATCTTAGGCCTTCCTCTTTTCCGGTTACCTGCAGCTTCATCCTTAGCATCTTTTTCCCAATATACTCTGCATCCCTCCTCAGCACATGTCCAAACCAACGTAATCTTGACTCTCTGGTTTTGTCTCCGAACCTTCCAACCTGGGCTGACCCTCTAATATACTAATTCCTAATCCTGTCCATCCTCGTCACACCCAGTGCAAATCTTAACATCTTCAACTCTGCCACATCAAGCTCTGACTCCTGCCTTTTTGTCAATGCCACTGTCTTCAACCCGTATAACATAGCTGGTCTCACTACCCTCTTGTAGACCTTCCCTTTCACTTTTACTGGTACTTGTCTGTCACAAATTACTCCTGACACTCTTCTCCACCCACTCCATCCTGCCTGTACTCTCTTCTTCACCTCTCTTCCACACACACCATTACTCTGAACTGTTGATCCCAAGTACTTAAACTCATTCACCTTCGCCACCTCTGCTCCCTGCATCCTCACCATTTCTCTATCCTTACTCTCATTCACACACATATATTCTGTCAGTCCTGCTGACCTTCATTCCTCTTCTCTCTAGAGCATATCTCCACCTCTCCATGGTCTCTTCCACCTGTTCCCTACTCTCACTACAGATCACAATGTCATCTGCAAACATCATAGTCCACGGGGACTCCTGTCTGATCTCGTCTGTCAACCTGTCCATCACCATTGCAAATAAGAAAGGGCTCAGAGCTGATCCTTGATGTAATCCCACTTCCACCTTAAACGCATCCGTCACTCCCACTGCAGACCTCCTCTGTCACACTACCCTCGTACATATCTTGTACCACTCTTACATACTTCTCTGACACTCCCGACTTCCTCATACAATACCACAACTCCTCTCTAGGCACCCTGTCATATGCTTTCTCTAAATCCACAAAGACACAATGCAACTCCTTCTGACCTTCTCTGTACTTCTCAATCAACACTCTCAGAGCAAACATCACATCTGTAGTGCTCTTTCCTGGCATGAAACCATACTGCTGATCACCAATCATCACCTTCCTTCTTAACCTAGCTTCCACTACTCTTTCCCATAACTTCATGCTGTGACTGATCAGTTTAATCCCTCTGTAGTTACTACAGCTCTGCACATCACCCTTATTCTTAAAAATTGGTACCAAAACTCTTTTTCTCCATTCCTCAGGCATCCTCTCACTTTCCAAGATTTCATTAAACAATCTAGTTAAAAACTCCACTGCCATTTCACCTAAACACCTCCATGTTTCCACAGGTATGTCATCTGGACCAACAGCCTTTCCGTTCTTCATCCTCTTCATAGCTATCCTTACTTCCTCCTTGCTAATCCACTGCACTTCATGATTCACTATCCGCATATCATCCAACCTTCTCTCCCTCATTCTCTTCATTCATCAACCCCTCAAAGTACTCTTTCCATCTGCTCAACACACTCTCCTCGCTTGTGAGTATGTTTCCCTCATTATCCTTTATCACCCTTACCTGCTGCACATCTTTACTAGCTCGGTCCCTCTGTCTAGCCAATCGTTACAGGTCCTTTTCTCCCTCCTTAGTGTCCAACCTTTTATACAACTCTTCATATGCCTTATCCTTCGCCACCTCTCTCTTTGCCATGCACTTCATCTCCTTATACTCTTGTTTACTTTCTTCATCTCTTTGAAAATCCCACTTCTTCTTTGCCAGCCTCTTTCTCTGTATACTCTCCTGTACTTCTTCATTCCACCACCAGGTCTCCTTGTCCTCCTTCCTCTTTCCAGATGTCACACCAAGCACCCTTCTAGCCATCTCTCTAGCTCTGCTGTAGTTACCCAGCTATTCGGTAACTCTTCACTGCCACCCAGTGCCTGTCTTGACTCTTCCCTGAACATCACCTCACAATTACCCGTTTTCAGTTTCCACCATTTGATCCTTGGTGATGCCCTCACACTCATCCTCCTCTTCTTGATCACCAATGTCATCCTACAAACCACCATCCTATGCTGCCTAACTACACTTTCCCCTCCCACCACTTTACAGTCTCCAATCTACTTCAGATTGGCCCTTCTACATAAGATATAATCCACCTGTGTGCATCTTCCTCCACCCTTGTATGTCACCCTATGCTCCTCCCTCTTGTTAAAATACGTATTCATCACAGCCATGTCCATCCTTTTCGCAAAATCCACTACCATCTGACCTTCTGCATTCCTTTGCTTAACACCATACCTACCCATCACTTCCTCATCCCCTCTGTTCCCTTCACCAACACGCCCATTGAAATCTGCTCCAATCACCAGTTTCTCACCATTCATCCAACTCGCTCCAAAATTTTTCTTTCTCATCCACCACACAGCCAACTTGTGGAGCATATGCACCAACAACATTCATCATTACACCATCAATTTCCAGCTTCATAAACATCACTCTATCCGACAGTCTTTTCACCTCCAAAACACTCTTAGCATACTCTTCCTTCGGGATAATGCCTACGCCATTTCTCCTCCCATCCACACCATGATAAAACAATTTGAAACCGCCACCGATACACGTAGCCTTGCTCCCCTTCCATCTGGTCTCTTGCACACACAATATACCAACCGTCCTTTGGCTCATCATATCAGCTAGCTCCCTCCCTATACCAGTCATACTGCCAACATTCAAAGTTCCGACCCTCACTATCACAGTCCTAGCCCTTACCTGCCTTTGGGCATGCCTTCCACCTCTTCTCCTCCTTCGGCCAACAGTAGCCCAATTTCCGCCAGGACCCTGTTGGCCAACAGTACTGGTGGCGGTCGTTGTTAACCCGGGCCTCAACTGATCCGGTATGAGTTTCTGTACAGTTTTCTGCATGTATGATGTGGCACAATTTTACGTCGGATGCTCTTCCTGACGCAACCCTTCCCATATATCTGGGCTTGGGACCAGCACAAAGAAATGCACTGGCTTGTGCATCCCCAGTGGCTGGGTTACCCCAGCCAAGGAAACCACTGTGAAAAATGTCTCAAAAGCAAACTTCACACTTCTCAAGTCCGAGGTGGAAAGTTTCAAAGCCCCCAGGCAAATGGAAAATGCTACCCAAACTGCAGAATCCTTTACAATTGCACTCTATGAGCACCTACAGGAATGCATGGATCGTGCCATCCCAAGTAAAACCAAGACTCACTCCTCCAAAAACAGGAGACCAGTCTGGTGGACCCAGGCCATAAATAACCTATACAACAGAAGGAGGAAACTATTACACGAAAAGGCAAACTCCCAAAAAGGGAAGGCATCCCTGATCAGTACTAGCAAGAAACTTCGATCCCTCATAAAATCATCAAAGGCTAGCTTTGAAAGAAAAATCGCCAAAGACTCTAAAGATAATCACAAGGCATTTTTTAGCTACATCAAGAATCTGAGTGGCAACTCTCAGATATGCTCTGAGCTGGTGCAAAATGGCACAAAATACACTGAACCCACTGACATTGCCAACATCCTGGCGGACAGGTTCAGTGCAAACTTTACCCCCCCTTCCCCCCCAAAAGAGCCAGTGTCTAACCCAGAAGAATGCAATCCCCCAGACATCACAGACACATGGGTGAAAGCAGCCCTTTCCAGAGTAAAAAACACAGCATCAATGGGACTGGATGATATCCCGGGCTGTGTCTTACACGAGCTCCAAAATGAACTAAACCCTCACATAAATTCACTGTTCCAACTTAGCCTTACCACAGGTTATGTACCCAAAGAATGGCGTACAGCAACAGTGATCCCACTTCACAAAGGTGGCGCCACAACGGATCCTGGAAACTATCGCCCTATAAGCCTGACTAGCCTGGTCTGCAAGGCTATGGAGCGCATTATCATGGATCTCAGGAAACAAAGACATTGGGAACCTCCAAACACTCGACCCTACCCAATTTGGCTTTGTTAAAGGCAGATCTTGCCTCTTAAACCTAGTTGACTTCGAAATAGTTACCAAAGCCATAGATGAGGGAAAGGTAGTCCACACAGCCTACCTGGACCTCGCAAAGGCCTTCAAAACAATACCCCACTCTGGCATCAAAAATAAGCTTACTAGCTTAAATATTAACCCATATGTCACAAGATGGGTTGCAAACTGGCTCGGGGATAGAACTCACATGGTCAGAGTCGCGGGTGCCATGTCCGACTCTAAACCGGTTACAAGTGGCATCCCATAGGGCTCAGTCCTGGGACCCCTCTTGTTCTGTATTTACTTCTCTGAGGTGCAGGCAAACACGGGAGGACTGTGGCTTACCAAGTTCGCAGATGATTGCAAACTGGGAGCCTTAATAGACTCTCCGGTTGACACAAGCATCCTCCAGAAGGGCCTTACGGAGACCGATACCTGGTGTCAGAACCATAGCCTCAAGCTAAATGCCAAAAAGTGCATAGTCATCCCCTTTGGGAAAAACAAAGTGCCCACAAACTACCACATAGGAGTACCAAAGAAGTAATTGGGGATCTGGGGACCCAAGTAGATAGTAGCCTCTTCTTTGACAATCACATTGCCAAAGTGGTTAGAAAAACCTTCTATATAGCTCACCTAATCACAAAAGGGTTCACATCTAGATCAAAAGAGGTCATTGTGCCTCTCTACTCATCGCTCATCAGGCCCATAATTGAGTACAATGCCCCATTTGGGATGTACCTTACCCGACACCTGCAACAACTGGAGAGACCTCAAAAATACCTCACCAAGAGGATCGTGGGCCTCAGATGCCCTATGCAGCTCGACTAAAGAAGCTCCAGCTCTGCTCAGTTACTTACCGCCTACTCAGAGGCGACCTCTGCCTGACATTCAAGGCCATGTCTAACCCGGAACTGTTGGACATGCTCCACCTCAAGAAAACCAAATCCATTAGAACTACGCGCTCCAGGGATTTAAACCTTAGCACAACAATAAACATGACATGCTGGAGGGATAGATTCATATCCCAAAGGCTTCCCTCGCTCAGGAATAAAATCCCAGTCCATGTTAGGCATAGCCCCTTGCTGACCCTCTTCAAGAGAAATCTTGATGAGTGGATGGGTAATCGTAAATTTACTCCTGGGATCACTTCTATGGCCCTGCTGGACAGAGGCTCAGGAATCTAGTCTAAAAGGGAGGCGAAAGCCAACATTCTGGCTAGGCTTATAAATGCCCTAGGGCAGATAGCCTATTACCTACCTATGAACTAGTCCCAAATAACATTACTGTAGATTTTTTTTAGTGTTTAGTGTTAACTGATATGCTCCCATAGCCAGATTAGTTTAAAGCCTTTTTGTAGAGAAACATCAACTTCCTTTAGTAATAAAAATGTTCTGGTGATAACTGTCATAAGCATAAAGAATGATGTCAAAGATGCGTAGATGCCAAGGATGTTCTTTAATAAGTACAGAGCAAAACAGAGAACCTTGGACTAATCCACTGAGAATGGCCTTAGTAGTGGGCAAGGGATTAGGGTTGGAAGTATTAGTGTTTATAGAGAAGCCTCGATTAAGTAGGTAGTTTTTAAACTAGCAGCATGCCTCATCAAAAAAATGACGCTTTTTCTAGAAGAATGTTATGATTCACACCTTTGAATGCTCCTTTTAGGCCTGTGAACTCTGTTTCTGAAAGCTTATGTCTTTCAAAGAGTTGTGGTATTTGTCAAAAAAAATGCTGCTGTAGAGGTATTCTATTTCATTCTGAAGCCATATTGCTTATTGGCCAGAAAGTCATATTCTGTAAAGAATTGTAAGATTTATTTGGATAATATTTTTTTCTGGCAAATTAGCTTTTGTATCGAGGTTACCATTGGGCAGTATTGTTCAGCAGTTATGGGGGATGCAGTTTTGGGAAGAAGGATTATAGTGGCTAGATTAAATAGTTTATGGTTGGATATAATAGTTAATGTACATTAAAGGTATGGGGCAGAGGAACTGAATGATAGTGAGTGTTGATTTAGGTTAAACAGGAGAGGGTAAATTATGCAGAAGCTGCATCTGAAATAGGAAGGAATTTTATTGAGTTTATTGACTTAGCAGAAGTGAAGGTATTCAAGACAGTTCAGTTGGGGGGGCAATGTGTTGGAAATTGTTCAGGTTAGATTCTGGTGGAGTAACTGTGTTATGATTTTTTTTCCTTGAATAGTTTCTGGAAGTAACTCCTGTTAGTGTTAACCATATCCAGTCACAAGATCATTTTCATTGTATTCAAGAATAGCTCAAGAGTATCTAGTTGAGACCATTGAAGATTCCTACACCAAGAATCTGTCAAGAATCTAAATGGGAACACTCAGATCTGCTCTGAGTTACAGCACAATGGCACTAAATATACAGAACCAACTGATATTGCCAACATCCTAGCAGATAGGTTCAGTGCTAACTTTACTCCCCTCTCACCCCCTAGAGGGCCCATCTCTATACCGGAAGAATGCAAAGTTCCTATAATCACGGCTGCACAGGTAAAAAAAAACACTCTCCAAAGCCAAGAACACAGCATCCATGGGACCTGACAATATCCCAGGCTGCATTCTACACGAACTACAGAATGAACTGGCACCCTACCTAAGTACCATGTTCAATCATTGCCTCACCTCAGGCTTTGTACCCACTGAATGGCGCCGCAACGGTTATCCCACTCCACAAAGGGGGAACCACGACGGACCCCAGGAACTACCGCCCCATTAGCCTGGCGAGTCTGGTCTGCAAGGCCATGGAACGTATCATCGTGGAACTCATAAACAAAGACATTGGTAATCTCCAAACTCTGGACCCTACCCAGTTTGGATTTGTAAAAGGCAAATCATGTCTCCTAAACCTGATTGACTTCTTTGAAGCAGTCACCAAAGCCATAGATGAGGATAAAATGGTTCACACAGCTTATCTAGATCTTGCCAAGGCTTTCAACACCACCCCCCACTCTGGAATTATAGATAAGCTCACTAAACTAGGTATAAATCCCTATGTCACAAGATGGGTTGCCACCTGTCTCACGGACAGAACCCACACTGTGAAAGTAGTGGATTCCAAATCCGACATCAGACCAGTGACAAGTGGAGTACCACAGGGTTCAGTCCTGGGTCCCCTCTCCTGTTTGGTATCTACTTCTCTGAAGTGCAGGCCAACACAGAAGGTCTTTGGCTAACAAAGTTTGCAGATGACTGCAAATTAGGAGCCATAATCAAAACTCCTAACGATGTGGACAAACTACAAAAGGGCCTCACTGAGATAGATACCTGGTGTCAAAGCCATGGCCTGAAGCTCAATGCCAAAAAGTGTATTGTCATCCCCTTTGGTAAAAACTCTGTACCCATGAACTACCACATAGCTGGTAGTCTACTTAATGCCGAAAATGTGTTGAGACCTTGGGACACAGGTGGACAGTAGTCTCTCCTTTGATAATCACATCGCCACAGTGGTCAGAAAATCCTTCTATGTGGCTCATCTCATCACAAAAGGATTCTCATCCAGAAAAAAATAGGTCATTGTTCCCCTCTACTCATCACTCATTAGACCCATTATAGAGTACAATGCCCCTTTTGGTATGTACCTCAAAAGACATCTACAACAACTGGAAAAACCACAGAAATACGTCACAAAGAGGATTACTGGCCTGAAACACATGCCCTATGCAGACCGTCTCAAAAAACTACAGCTTTACTCCATCGCATATCGCCTACTCAGGGGCGATCTCTGCCTAACATACAAAGCTATGTCAAATCCAGAGCTGTTGGACATGCTCCACTTAAAGAAATCCCAATCCCTCCGAGCTACACGCTCCCTGGGACCTAAACCTTGTCACCACAATAAACAGAACATGCTGGAGGGATAGATTCTTGTCCCAGAGACTTCCCATACTCTGGAACAGACTACCTATCTATGTCAAACAGAGCTCCTCATTAGCACTCTTCAAGAAAAATCTTGATGATTGGATGGGAAATGGGAAATTCACCCCGGGGATCACTTCTGTGGCTCTGCTCGACAGGGGGCACAGGAAAATAAATTTCTTGGGTGGCGAAAGCCAGGGTACATTTTTTGGCTAGGCTTGTAGGGCCGATAGCCTAGTACCTACCTATGAACCTATGAACAGACAGATTTAGCTTAGTTATACAGATTCCTGCTGACGTCTCAACCTCTTATAGAGCAGGTCTTTATCTGCATTGTCAGACTGTTTCTTCCAGCTTTTGTAAGTAGCATCTCTGCTTTATAAAAACATAGCAATCTGTGACATCTAACCCATCTAGCATTTGCAGATAGAGTTTGTTTTGAATGGGAGTTAAAATGTTAAGGAAAATGAAAATAGTCTCTTCTGGGCAAATAGATGCATATCATACCCTATCAATAGCAGAGAGCTTGTCCAAAAGAATATCTTCATTGCTTTCTGAGGCAGTTCTGGTGTACATGTAGGATAGGTAGGAGACTGGGAGTATTTAGCTGTTATGTTGTTACCCTACCCCATCTGCTATCTGAGGTATTCAAACACACAAACAATTCTTTCTGGTAGCCAAAACACACTCTGCAGTCCCACAGTTTTGCCAGTGATCTCTGTTATACCTGTTTCATGCATCTTTTCTGGGATTATGAATAGGATTCCTTAGTTACAGCTAAAGCAGGTAGCCAGCATCACCAGTAAGGCTAACATGAAATGAATGGCATTCACTGTCGTGTTGGTAATTTTGCAGTTACTATTACTAGTCTGTCACTCATGTACAGAAGATAAAGGAATGCTACCATCTGACTAGTACCTGCGTACTTGTCTCATTGTTTTTACAGTGTGCAGTGTCATCACAGCACAAGTTAGCTTATTACTAGTATGTATTAATAGTAAGAACACACTTTCTGTATTTTACTGAATTTGCAAATTTATGTGGAGCTCCACATATACACCAGCTGCAGTTTTAGTCTAAAGTTTGCTGTTTTGTGCTACTGCATGCTTCAACAAGTACCATTGTCTAACTAGTGTATTCCCTGTTACAGATGTATTTTACATGCATGCAGTATACATGCCCACCTTTAAAACTCCCAACAAGTTTGTCATTATGTTAGAGCATTATTCAAGTTTTTTGTTTTCCTGTTTCATAGGTTCAATGCAAGTACTAGGCTAGCTATCCTTGTGGGCCATTGAAAGCCTAACCAATTCACCATTTGGTGCTTGAACTAGATTGGCCTTACCCATCGCATGGTCAATAATTGTATCTTACCTCTAGTGAGAATAACTGAGATAATACCGTACATAATTTGAGGGGGCTCATGCTTGGGATAAACGACCTTTAAATTCCTGTTAGGTCTGCAGATTTGCAGAATTCTAAGCATATGGCAAGTTTGGCCTGCATGACTGTACCCAAATGGCATCATATGTAACTGAATTTGACATTTCTTTTATATCACTGTATTCTTGAAGTATATAACTATTATAATTGGTACAAATCAATAACTGTTGGCCCAGCAAAGTTTGTAGTTCTCTGGTTATGTAGTCTGAATTGAGTACCAGAGAAGGAAGATTTTGGCTGTGTTGTGCCTTTGAAAAGTTTACTCTTTATACTTGTGTAGATTCTTTTCATGCAATCATTTTTTTGTTTAGTTTTCACTATAATGCACTGATAAATATACATTTTCATTAGATTTCTTTATTCTGACCTCCAGTGGTATTTTCCTTGCTCCATCAAAAATGCAGGCTAGTTCCCTTAGAAGCTTTATCAGTCAAGTCCACAGATTGGAAGGTCATGCATTTTTTATCTCCATTGTCAATTCAATTTTTAAGTAAGCACCCCATTTTTTTGTTAAAGCATGTCTGAGTTAGCGCATTTAACATTCAACAAAATATTATAACAACTGGTCGCTATGTGCTTAATGTCCTGTTGATGCTGCTGCACAAGACTATGTTGATCATGTGTGAGGATACATGGTGCTGCTGCTGCAAACGTACTACCAAAAAAAGCAGTAATTCTGAGATGAGGCACATTTTCTGTGGTGTTTGTATGATTTTGCCATGTTCACTAGGGTCTTTGATATCATACCATTCATTCCAGATTCCAAAGATGTGCTGTCAGGTGGATTAGTAATTTTAAACTTGCCATAGGTGTATATATGTTTGTGTGTGTTATTCTGCACCCACGGTTTGCTGGAATGGTGTCTGACCCCTGTGAAATAAAGAAAGCAAGAAAATAAAATGGGTGGCTATACCATGTGTTGATGTAAGCAATTTAAATACATCTAGTCTTCTATAAACTGTCTTTCGGCTTTTCCTGGTTAGGGGTCGCCACAGCGGAACTCCGGTCCGCTAGTGATTGGCAGTAGATTTTTACGTGCTGGGCCTAATGCACAACCTTCAACGAAGGAACGCCCATTCACGCATGTCGACACACAGAAGACGCTCTGAGAATCGAAGTGCAACGTCTAACTGTGAGGTGACAACGCTACCACAGCACCACCACCACAGTACATCTAGTTTTCTATAAAAATATTAAAATCCGGAATATACCATTTTAGAAACATTTTGCATAGAATTTTATAAATTAGTTGAAGCAAAAATTAAACTGCCTGTGGACATTTCTTTGCACTTTCATACAGAGTACTGTATGAGTTGATGGAATAACATATGTATGTGTACAGTAGGACTATAAGTTTTTTAAATGTAATATATTTTTTAGTGTATTTTATGTCCTTAAATTAATTAACATGAGTCACATGATGCTTATAAATATAAAATTAATTAGCTGTGTATTAGTTCTGATGACTTTCCTGTGGTAATTGGGGAACAAAAGGACTCACATGAAAGAATAAGTTGTGCTGTTCTTAGTGTCCAAGGCACTTTTTTTGTTTGTTTTAAGTTAACAAAAAGGTTATAGACTGTTTACCAGAAGGAAAAACAGACCAATGTCAAATGGGGATTGGACCAACTGAATACAAGAAGGGTCGGTGAGTGTAGAATAATGCAGTTAATAAAAATGAAGACATCCAGACAGACTTCTTTCCATTGTCAGATAAAAGTAGGGAGATTACCTTGAGACCCTGATAACTAACAAAACAGCAGTCACTTTGCAAGCTGTGTATAGCACTGAATTATACCATTTCTAAACTTTTTCATCTGCACCTGCACTGCTAGTCCACCATGTACTCTGATGCTAAATGTGAAGCAGGGCAGAGTGAATTCATATGATCTACATTTGAATTCAGATGATAAATATATTGGTAATATACAGAACAAAAAATGCTAATGATTACCTTTTAGATTTTGCATATTTGCCTGCTCCCTAGGCAATATTATAGCATTTCCCACTGCAGTATTTCTTTTTATTTGCTACTTGGTGACTGTCTGCGAGGAATGGCAGCATTTTATATTGACTATAACCAGCCCATGTAAAGGATTTCAAATGTAGTTGAACACCAAGACAATGCCGCTGAACAGGTTTTACACCATGGTGTCAGGCAGGACATAAATCATCATAATGTTAGAATTCTATGGAGCTACAGGCTCTTGACTTTGAATCACTTTGTTTAATGATTTGTCAGTTGTTTATTGACCTCCTCATTATTTATCTTCACTTATTTTTGTTTAACTCTGAAGCAAGTACAAAGTTTTTGTTGTGTTCATCGTTAAATGAAGAATCTGTGTTTGTATACACGCATATATACATGTGTTTGTGTGTGTGTGTGTGTGTGTGTGTGTGTATGTATGCGTGCGCGTTTGTTCTATGTGCATGCTAAATTAAGTCATTCCTTTTATGGAAGCCTCTTCTCTGCACAGACTGTTTACTGCTTTTATTATTTTTCAGCCATGTTATTGCAGTCTTTTCAATCACCGTGTTTGTCTGCATTTAACATATATTGTGTATGGTAGAATCACAGGTAGGAGACGTGGCTGATTAGGGTAAAAAAAGAATATTGTTTGTGTGTGTGTATGTGGGGTGGGTGTATGTTGGAGGGAGCCAGTCAAAAGGTACATTTCAAGATTCACCTGGGAAAGTGTAAATGGAAGGGAAGAAGATCCCTTACACCAGACCTCTGTTTTTTGTAGGAAGGCACATGCTCAGCATCTCCTACTGCTTTACATTGCTCTGCATACTGGAATGATCTACACGTCTTTCAAAATTCCTCTAGAAACTTCTTTTGTTTTGTAAGGGTACAAATATTAGCTGATTTGGATAATAAAACAGTTTTTGATGAAGTAGGGTGAGGCACTCAACAGTAACTTAACAAATAAGCTTGCAGCCTGCAAAGCAATACTTCTTCTAAAACTGGAGGGGCTTCGGGTCTGCAGCCCAGTAGCACCAGATTCCCCTGTATGGATGTCAGATTACATTCAGTTATATTCTGTAGTGATTCTTACCAATAAGGTGCTTATATTATGTTTTGTTTTGGGGAAATGCTTGATATGTAAATATCAAAGAAACTCCCATGGTGTCTGATGTAGACATGAGTGATGATGTCATTTGTGGTAGACCTACACTGGCAGTTGGCTTAATAGGCTATCTTCTTGTTGGCATACGAAATGCCCTCTGGTCTTGTTGAGGCCTTGATGCCCAGTTAGGAACAGTCTGTGTACCTAACACCTCAGGCTGAACTGTGATTCTGTGAAAGGCCTGCATGATGGCAAAGCTTTGCTGTGGAGGGTATTTTGGAGTTTTATAAATTTAGTTGCATGATGTAGTTTACAGATGACTAATAGTATTCTTGTTGCAGATTCTTTGGAGATGCCCACATTAGTAGACAATGAAATGTTCCTGTAGCCAGGACACAGATGGTTGTGAACATCATGGTTTCCAGTAGGATGTTCCACTTCCATTGCCCAGTAAAAGTTGGTTCCTCACAAAAATATCACAAATGATACAATGTGGTCCTGTTAACCCAATATTAATCTAGAATCCCCTGATGCAATAGTATGAAGTATCTCTGTTTTGTGTCAAAATGCCTCTAGCATCATGGTGTGCTAGGGTGGATTGCACGCGTCTATATCATAACATCGACAGCTTAGGTTGTCGAATCTTAAAGCATCGACACCTAAGCGTCAAAAGGTAACACTAGCAAATGGCCACATTATCAAATTATTTCCTTGGGAAATAATTCAGGTGTCCATCTGTAAACAAAATAAACAAACGCCCAAAGATAGTGGGGAGCTACAATCCCCACATGCCCTGATGTGGGGGTTGCACCCCCCACCTCCCCCTAACTAAATATACCAACTCTGAGATCGCTCTACATTGGGGGAAGGGCAAATCCCCAATAATGTCCACACAAAATCTTTCCCGAGGAAAGAATTTGATGATGTGGCCATTCGCTATTCTAAACTTTCAACGCTTGGGTATCGATGATTAAGCATTCGACAACATAAGCTGTTGACAATTCAGTAGGAACCCAATTGCACTATCATCTCTCACCTTAGTGCCTTGCCACATGGCTAGTTCAGCATGGTAAATGAAAATGCTATGGCATGCATGCTGTTGTCTGTACACAAGAAACAAATTAATAAATTAAATGTTTCGTCTGCATCAAGCTAGTACACTTTGATCTGTGGTTTTGTATTGTCTGTGAAACAGGTATACACATTGTGATGTGCTAATCTGCATTAAAATTTATGGTTATGAGCTACAAACTGTTTATACAAATGTTATATTATAAAAAGAGTTTATGTAATGCATAAGATGTATATGAATCTTAAGAATGCATTTACCTCTCAAAAACAGATGAGATATAATAAAAAAGTTATGCTTCACAAAGGAATTTTTGTCTATAAGACAACCATGTGTTGCTTTGGAGAAGAGTAAATGAAAATATCTTCATTGATTTGACTAAAGTCTTCAGCCTTGTAGACCATTCCCTACTTTTAGACTTCCTAACTGCAACTGGAATAAGCTCCAAAGTCTTTGGATGGTTTCAGGACTTCTGTTTCACAAAACCTGTAAGGTCAAAATAAGTATAACATTCTCATAAATGCCTCCATGTACAGAAGGGTTTCCAAGGGATCTGTTCTTTCTCTCTTCTATTCCCTATCTTTATAAACAAGCTGCCCTCTGACATTCCACACTTAACTAAAGATAATGTATACAAATGACATAGTATTAAAGAGATCTGCCCCCTTTCCCTCTGTCAAAAAAGAAAATTTAGAAAATGACCCCAGTGTCCTATTTAGCTGACTTGGAAAGATGAACCTCCTACACTGCCTCAAAAAAAAAGCACAACGTTTTGATATTCCTGACTATTCCCTCCCTCCTCCACCACAGCAGAATTAACCGATTGATTCAAATATTTTGGAATCTGGTTCAGTAGTAAAATAAACTTCTAGCACTACATAAACATGACAAAAAAATCCACAAAGCCAAATCTCTTCTGGGTCAGAAAACTTTTCTCTGCCCCTTTGCTGAGGGGGGGGCAAGCCTTCACACTCCTAGAACTTGTGTATACTACTCTGAGATTGCCATACTTCAGTGAAAATGGAATGTTGTGGGAAATGTCCATCTAATACTTAATATATGTAAGTCCATTTTTTTGTCTGTTCAGTCTCCGTATTTTGGGACTCACTCTAGTGGGTCCCAACATTTGCAATGGTTGCCTTTTGAAGCACTGGAAAGTTCTACCTATCAGGATAAAAGAAATATAATCATTTCACAATGTTTACTCACATCTAGAAATATCTTTCTATCTCTGCAGCTAGTGATTGCTTCCATTCCCTGAGAGTAACCTAACTCCTATCTTAAAACATCTCATTCTACTCCACATCTCACCTGATCTGCTTTCTTGCAACATCTGAACATCTTTACCCTTCCCTTTCCCCTCTTACACTTCCCTTATTTCTCCATTTCCCACTAATATTCCTTCTATTCCTATCCTCTACATTCTTCATTGTATATATAACTCTATATGTGATGTCTCTGTTAGCTAATAACATTGTGTGCAGAATTCTATTATAAATGGTGAGTCTGATGTTAGTTAACATTGGATATGTAATTCTAAGTGATAGCTTTGATATTAGATAACATTGCATGTGTAATCATATAACTATTATTATTCTACAAAGAATTATGACTAGGTCTCCGAGGTGCATTCTTGGCATCCATGCTTGATCATATAATAAGCTGGCTATGATCTGCGGCCCACTCATGGCCCTCTATACAAGTGTAAGCTCTGATGTTATTTAATATCACTGTATATAGAATTCTATTAGAAGAGATAGCTCTGATGTTAGTTAATGACGTTGTATATAGAATTCTACTACAAGTAATATATTTTGTTAGTTAATAATATATATAGAATACTATTACAAGTGATAGCTCTGGTGTTAGCAAATAACATTGTATATAGAATTGTAGTACAAGAGACAGTTCTGATGTTAGTTAATAACATTGTGTAAGAAATTCTATTATAAGGGACAGCTCTGATGTTGGGTAATAACACTGTATATAGAATTCTGTTGTTAAGTGATAGCTCTGGTGTTAGTTAATAACTTGCTTCTGATGTCACTAACAATTTTTGTTAACATTTATGTATAGCAGATTTTTGGTAAGTGCATTGTTGCCTCACAGCAAGAGGTTCTCCTGTTCGATTCTCGGCTGGAGCACCTTCTGTGTGGAGTCTGCATGTCCTCCCCGCAGTCGAGTGGCCTCCGACAGACATGCGTGAATGGGCGTGCCTTCACTGAAGGTTGGGCATCGAGCTGGCACCTCTGCACCATAAAAATTGACTGCCAATCATTAGTGGACCAGAATTCCACTGTGGCGACCCCTAACCGGGAAAAGCTGAAAGAAAAACAACAACATTGGGCTAGTCTGAAAATGATCCATGTGGATCACAGCTCTACCCTGATTAAAAAAATAAAATAAAATAAGAAAAAAATAAGGTTTATCATTTGTTCTAATCAGTAGAATGGATTTCTTGCATGCATCGCTGTACTTAACATTTACAACTAAAAATGCACTTAATTTTTAAGGAGACAATATGAGTGCTGCTATACCAGAAGGTGGCTATTTCTGTAGTATTTATTTATTTATATTTATTTACAAGGGTAGTGTAAGGCTCAATACTGACCAATTTCAGGCTCAGCCTCCATGAAATACAAAATATTTAACAAACAAAGGCAGAAATGTAAACAATAACAGAGCAGTTCAGATTAGTTACACAGAGAAACAATATATGTACATTAGAGTGCAATGTACAGCATTTGTGTTTATTTCTAAAGTGGGTCAATCTTCAGTAATTCTTTGAGAGAAAAGAAGTGGACAAGAGATAAGAATATTATGTTAGGTGGTATGTCCTGTATTGAAGCAAGAGCATTTGGCTTGGATGAAGAGATGATCTTTGAGTTGCATTCTGAATTTGGAGTAAGTGTTGATTTCCTTTATGTTGAATGGGAGATTTTGCCAAAGAATAGGAGCCTGACAGTAGTGCAGTACTTACTAGGGGTAATGTGAGCTGTGACTTAAGAGTAGGGTTTCAGGTTGTATAAGGATTTTTTTTCTTAAAGTTTACCTGCAAGGGGAATAGATGTCTGCAGCTGGAGTAGTTTGTTGAGATGGGTTCCTGAAAATAAGTCAGACCTTTGTTTTTATAGGTTCACAGGTAAGTACTAGGCTAGCTGCCCTTGCAAGACATTTTAAGCTTAACCATTTCCCTTTTTGTGCTCAGAATAACTTATCCCATTTGGTTACATACTGGCATTACCCATCCCATGGTCAAAATTTATATATTGCCCCTAATGAGAATAACTGGAATTATATCATAGATAATTTGAGGGGTCCTATGCATGGGATAAAATATCTAGAAGTTGCCTCTGTCCATTAGTAGTACAGGGGGCAGATTTGGGGTAAATTTTCTGTTTCCATCCATAGATCTAAGTTGCACTTGAATATGGACAGGGATTAATTTTGTTTTATGTGGTTGTGGGGGGGGGGGGGCTGTTCCACAGCAGCAGTATCCTCTGTGAGATATATCTGTCCCTCCAAACCATTCTTTTGATGTTGGAGAAGAGGTTTAAATCACTAGACCATGTATTTCTTTTGCCATTTGACTTGCTGATGTGCAGTAAATCCATCAGTAATGGGTCGGTCAGAGGATGCCTTGCATTCCAGACACAGGTCACCTCTTAACAGTCTGTAGGATACCGAGTATAGTTACAGGGCTTTCTGTTGGTCCATGTAGGACATGTTGTTTAGGCCTTGTATCTTTTTAGTAAGGTATCTCTGTCAGTGTTCCAGTTGTTGTATGTGTCTGGAGAGATACATGCCAAAGGGAGCATTATATTCGATGACTGGCCTAATGTGGGCTGAGTAAAGGGGGAACAATGATATCCCTAGATCTAGACACAATACCTTTGTTTATAGGCTCTGCAATATAGAAGACTTTTTATAACAATGGACACATGTTGGTAAAAAGTCAGGTCACTGTCCGCATAAGTTCCCAAATTCAGAACAGCTGAGTCAGCTCTTACAGGCG